>NC_051411.1:25029517-25044517 GCF_015228065.2 Penaeus monodon
ATATATAGTTTTTTTTTTTTTTTTTTAATTTTATTTAAAAATATATATATAAAGTTTTTTTTTTTTTAAAATATATTTATATTTGGTGTTTTTTTTTTTTTGTGTGTGTGTGTGTGTGTGGGGGTGTGTGTGTGTGTGTGTGGGTGTTTTTGTGTGTGGTGTGGGTGTGTGTTTTGATAGATAGAAGAAGATTTGTGGTGTGCTATATAATAATTATATATATAATATTTTATAATTAAAATATATATATATATATATATATATATATATATAATATATTATATATGTATATTATTTTACATATATATAATTTAATATTAAAATATATCTATCTATATAAAATATATATATATTATTTTAATATATATATATATAATATATATATATATATATATGGTGTGGTGTGTGTGTGTGGTGTGTGGGTGTGTGTGTGGTGTGTGTGTGTGTGTGGTGTATTTGTGTATTTGATAATACAAAATATGCAAAATTCTATCTATCTTTTACACACCACACACAAACACAACACAACACAACACACACAACACACACACACCCCAACACAAACACACACACCACACACACACACACTAACACACAAACACACCACACAAATTTATATATATTATTATAGATATAATATAAGATAAGATATAATAAGTTTAAATATGCATTAGTGCTATCTATCTATCTATCTATCTATTATCTATTATTTTTTCTATAATATATTTTTATATATATATTATATATTTATATATATTTTAATATATATAATTTATACATACAAAAACCATACACACCCACACCCCAGACATACACACACACACACATACCAACGTGCACACACACACACACACACACACACACACCCCACAACACCCACACACACACACACACACCCACACACACACCCCACACACACACACATAATATTATATATATATTTAATATATATATATATATATATATATAAAATATAATATATATATATATATTTTATATGTATATATATATATATATATAAATAATATATAATATATATAATACAGAGAAGAGAGAGAGAGAGAGAGAGAGAGAGAGAGAGATAGCATATATAGATAGATAGATAGATAGATAGACAGACAGATAGATAGATAAATATAGATATAAAATATATGCTAATATTATAATATAAAATTATATATATATAATTTTATATATATAAAAAAAATTTACATGAATATATACATATATTTTATATATATATAATATATATATATAAAATATATATATATATTTTATATAATACATAGATACTAGATAGATGATAGGATAGATAGATAAATAGATATATGATATAGATATAGATAGTAGATAGTAATAGATAGATTATTAATTATTTATATAAGATAGATATATTATTCATATATATTTTATATATATATATGCATTATATATATATATATATATATAATATAGATATGATAGATGAAAAGATAGATTTTATGATTATAGATATTTTATATATATGCATATACAGATAGACAGATAGAATATGCATTATATATATATATTTTATATATAAAATATATAAAATATATATATATATATATATACATATATAAGTCGTCAAAGGTTAAAGCGAAAGACTGCTTGCGACGTTCTCGGTCACGGGAGACCTGGGAGAGACAGCGCCACCCGGGGACAAAAAGGGAAAAGAATGGAAGGAAAGAAAAAATAGAAGGAAAGAGAAAGAGAGAGAGGTTGAGGGGAGGGGGAGAGGGGGGAAAGAGGGGGAAGAGGGAAAGAGTGGGAGAGGGGGGGAAGAGGGGAAAGAGGGAGAGAGGGAAAGGGGGAGGGAGGGAGGGGGGGGAAAGAGAGAGAGAGAGGAGAGAGAGAGGAGGAGGGTAAGGAAGAGAGAGAAGAGAGAGAGAGAGACAGAAAAAAGAGAAGAGAGAGAGACAGTGGGGGAAAAAAAAAAGGAAAAAGCAAGGGGAAAGGAGGAGAATAAAGGGTGAAAGAGTGAAGGAAAAGGGTGGAGAGGGGGGAAAAAAGATAGGTAGCTAGGAAAAAAAGGTAAAGAAGGCGAGGGGGGAGGAGGGCGGGGGAAAGAAGGAGAGTTTTGGAAGAAGAGAAAAAAACAGGAGGAAAAGATATAAAAGAAGGCGGAGGGGAGGGGGAGAGGAAGTGAAAAAAATTGGAGAGGGAAAATAGAAAGGGGAAAAAATAAAAAAGCAAAAGCAGGGCGGAAGAAGCAAGATAAGTTTAAAGGGGGGACGAGGAGAGAAAGAGAAAGCGAGAAGGACAGAAAAAAAAGACAGAGGAAAAAAAAAAAAGAGAGAGGAGGAAGGGGAAAAAAAGAGGGAAGAGATAGGAGGGCAAGGAGAAACAGACACGGGGAATTACAGAGAAAAAAAGTAGATAAAAAACGAAAAGGGGAAAAGATTAAGAAAGGAAAAAAGAGGTGAGAAAAAAGGATTTTTGGGAAAAGGAGAGAGGAAAAGGGGAAAATTTCGGGGAGGAAAAAAGGAAAAGGGGAAGTGAAAAGGAAAAAGGGGGAAAAGGAAAAGGGGTCTGAAATAGTGAGAAGACACAAAATGGTGGGGAAGAAGAGGAAAGAGGGAAAGAAGGAAAGAGAGCGTGAAGATGTAAAATTGGGCCCTGGTCTCTCGCGCCTGAGAGAAGAGAGAGAGAGAGAGAGAGGAGAGAGAGAAGAAGAGGAGAGAGAGAGAGAGGAGAGAGGAGAGAGAGAGAAGAGAGAGGGAAAAGAGAGAGAGAGGAGAAAAAGAGGAGAAATAAAAACAGACGATTTACAACCCCGGGTTTTTTTCATTACCCCCCCCCCCAAAAAAAGACAGAACGGAAAAAAAAAAAGGGGTATCAGGACATTTAAAAAAACACACCACACAAAAAAAATCTTAATAAAAAACTAAAAAAAAAGCAGGAAAAAACCCCAGAAAGCCATTAGGGAAAAAGTGCGTTAATCATTGTCGCCACCTCAAAATGGTAATTAACCCGGGGGGAATATTGATGTTCGTTTCATGTTGATTGCATGGCCCTTGACAGTTGATCAGCTGTGGTTTGTGTTAATGATTCTTTTTTGTGGTCATTACTTTTTTTTCCCTTTTTTTTTTTTCTTCTTTCTTTTTAATAATTTTTTGATTATTTTCCCTGTGTTTTTTCTGCTGCGTTTTTTTGTTTTCATCCTTTTTTGTGAGGCCCCCTTTCTGTCTCATGTAATTGTGGGTTTATTTCCTTTTTTTTTCTCTCTTTTTTCTCTGTAGTTGTATGTATGTATGTATGTTGTATGTTTATTGATGTTGTTTTATGTTTATGATGAGTATGTATGTTGTAGTAGTATGTATGTAATGTATGTAGTATGTATGAGGGGGGTTTGTATGTATGTATGATGTTGTATGTATGATGTAGTAGTATTTTCTATTATTAACTATCATCTTTTATCTTTCTATCTATTACTATTCTATCTATTCTATTGTCTGTTGTCTATCAATGTATTCAAAAATCTATGCCCAAAAGAGATTCCAATTTATTGATATGTGTGAGTAAATTATATGTAATTACTGGTAGGTGAAACAAAAATCTAGTTTCATTCTACGTCTATACTTTTTAAATTCACATGGGCCCAGAGAACGTAGCTCCATTGCCCCTGGGTGAGAACCCCTGCTCTAACCCACTATATAATCCTTTTCAGATTATCTTTGTGTATTCTTTTCACTCTTTTCGTTCTTACGAGTTCGAAACGCTGATATTCATTTTCATTTTTTTTTTGGTGTACCAGTACGTGTTTTGTGTTTTGTATTCATATATAATCGGGTGTTGTGTGTGTGTGTGTGTGTGTGTGTTTGTGTGTGTGTGTGTTGTGTGTGTGTGTGTGTGTGTTTGTGTGTGTGTGGTGTGTGTGTGTGTGTAACATATGTATGTATGTGTGTTTGAACATGTGTGTGTGGGTGTGTGCGTGTGTGGTGTGTCAAGATCATCTGTTCGTCAATTAATTAAAATGTATTTTTACGATTGCATTTGAAATGTGTATTATCTGACGGGGAGAGCAATACACAAGTGCCATCCCATTGAAATATTTATATGCAATAATTTTTATTTTGAAGTATAGTTAATATAGAAAAATTTAGTAACAGCTTTATTAAGTAACTGAAATATTGGTTTGAGACTGTAGTGACTTTCCCCTGACATCCGGGCCGCCTGACGTTATGTAACTGTGTAGAAACTCTACGAACTCTTCCGCCCTGCAAAATGACGTGGCTTAGCTGTTTTTTTTTTTCTATAAGAATAAACCTGTGTTTTTATATCCTCTGACTTACCTTTCCCATTGGTCCGTGATGTACATCTACACTATTTTCTTCTGCACGTAACACTCGATTTTATAGACACTTACCTCTATTCTATACTTATCTTGTCTTATTCTTGCCTGTTTTTCCTTCGACTAATTCACTTAGCTTTGTCCTCACTCGTTTTTCTCTTTGTGTTTTCCGTTTTTCCCTCACGGATCCCTCCTTTTTCACTTTTTCGTACTTTCCTGTTTTTTAGTTTCTTTTGTGCCCATTCTTTGTATAGTTTTATTATTCGTGGTTCTATTTTTTATTTTTTTACTATTTCAAACTCACCATACATCCATATTTTAAATACGATTCATAACATGACTTGCATTATGGTAAAACATCAGCAAGCGCGGGAAGCCGCCAGTATAAAAGGTCAAGCCAGGTCGGTCAGAGAGAAGGCTTTTTACTTGGTGTTGACCAGACTGTTGGATTATTAGCTGGGTGACTGTGTTTCTCGTGCTTGTGCGGATTGCCTCTGTTGTACCAGTGAGTGTATGGTGTGTTGTCTTGTGTCGTGGTTTTTGTTCGAAAGATTGTGCGTAGTAAATGTATAATATGGATGCTCCTCTTTATGTTGCATTTTAGTCAGCCAGTGTGTTATTTTTATTGCTTTTTTATTGTGACTTACGGGATCACCATAATACTCCAAACCACATGGACGATTACCTGTAGTTGGGTAACACGCTATCAAACCAACATCTCTAACTCTACGGAGTTTTGATTAATCCACTACAGAAGGCATCTATAAATAATTATGCTGCTTTTAAACTTTTCATAATTAACTAGGAGAAAGATCGAAGTTTACGCAAAATCTATCCTCGTCCTCCTTGCAGGACAGGGTCACTCAGGTCAGTAATCTAGCGTTAGGGAGGGAAATGTAAGGACTGTGGTAGGAAAAGTGAAACTTATGTTAAATATTAAAACCATAACATTATTTTAATAATATGATAATATAGCGGGGTCGTCGACTCTCCTCCACGCGGTTTGGGGAAGAATTGTTCGCATAAATTTATTCATTTGTTTATTTATATTTCGGTCTGTGGATCAGCTCCATAATTAGTCCCTAGGTGACCAGTTCCGTCCTGCGCCAAGGTAATTGGATTATGGATTCATAAATCGATCCAAAGTAGATTTTTTAATTTGATACGAGAAAGGTAGTAATTAGATGGTCAGGATTGATTGCTTTTATTGACTCGAAGGATTTAGTCTTACTCGTAACTGCACAAAGTTAATTTTATGTTGTTGTTTTTTTTCGGACCCATGGGCTTTTTCAGTCATCATTATGATTATTGCTTGAACAACCATAGCTTAGTAATCAAATATTGATATTGTTTAACATAAGTCAATTAGAGTTAATGAATGGTAGAGAACCTAGCTTGTAGAGAACAGGAAGATGTATGGGGGTGACTCCTCTTAATCCTCTCTTAATTTTATTATTATTGTATCTACTTATATGATTGAGCTTGATCATTTTTACTAGATGTAGAGTAATTTGATAAGTTATATTAAAGAGCCTATTCCCTCTTTTTTTCTTATTTGTTTGTTGCTACACGAAAGAAGACACCGTAACTAGGCCACCTCTTTGTTTTATATGATTATAGAATAAAGGATTTAGCACTCAAATACTTTATTTTTATGGCCGTGTACCTTTGGTAAACACTCAAACGGTGGACAACTCAAGCCGACCAGCGGCCCATTCACCGAAAGTATGCTAACGTACATATAAAATCTTTAAATTAATTCAGTTAAGGCTTTTGTGGGTTTCCCTTAAAACCTAAAACCTCGGGGTGATGGAGCTATTCTGAATAGTATTAAATCTCTTATAAGTTAGGTCATGTACAAATATCAAAATTACCGATATACGTTTTATATTTCAAAAAATCTCAAACACCAAAGAGTAATATTATTTTATCAATCATCCTCCACACCCAACACACACACACAGCACCACACACACACAACCCACACACACACACACACACACACACACACACACACGCACAATGTTCATACATACATGCGATGGTGTGTGTGGTTTTGTGTGTGTGCTTGTTTGGGTGTGTGTGATGTGTGGTGTGTGTGTGTTGTGTGTGTGTGTGTGTGGTGTGCTGTGTGTATTAATATATTATATATATATATATATAATATATATATATATTATATATCATTTTATAGATAATTAGTGCACACACATTCATCATAACTTAGCGAGAGGTGTGAGCCAGGACACTCTGGAGCTCAGCTGACGTAGCCTCAGGAAAGCGCGGAAGACACGATCGATATTAAAACTAACTCGATTTCTGTCGTCGATGGCACTGAGTTGAACCTCTCCGATCACCAAGCTGTTTTTCATGGTTTTAAGCCCTTGTAGTCGGGGGGCGATTTTTATTATCATGCTCATATCCTTTGCTAAGTCTCGATCTTTATTGGGGGGCAAGGGGGAGATAGGAGAAGGTAAGAGAACGTGTGGGGAGAAGGAGGGTGGGAGGGGAATGGTAGGTGGAGGGAAGGGGTTTATTTTCCAATATTTTGGTTGCTTGCGAATTTAATCCATTTTTATTCATTAGCTTTTACCAAAGATCTTCCAAACAATACTAACCAATATTTTTGTTGTGTTTTTTGATATCACAATGCCACTAATTAATATTTCTGCTACATATTCACTGCTTTATATCCTCGGAGTCATATAATGAAATATTTTTTTCAAGCGTTCTGTGAGTCAGCGGAACTTTTGACTTAGGAATATAATGTCTATAGATTTACTCTAAAAGCTAAGGTAGTTCCTTAATCTTCTCTCTCTCCTTCTCTCCTATCCTCTTTCTCTTAATTAAATTTCAGTCATCCTATTTATCTGTGTCTGTTCATCATCCTCTGTCGTTCTCTCATCTTTGGTTTTCTCACCATTCTCGTTGTCATTCTCTCTCGTCTCTTCACGCTATCTATCTACTATTTATCTATCTTTCTAGTCAATTTATCTAGCCACTTCTGCCTATCAAAATATCCATAACACAATGTCTGTTCTATTTTATCTTTCGGCTTAATCTCTATAACTACGTATCTATCTGCCGCTGTATCTATCTGTTATCGTCCTATATGACTATTTGTCATCTGTGCCTAACTAAGTTAACATCCAGTCTTCTATCTTTAATGTCTCGATCTATCTATTCTGACTGTCCGATCTGCCCCCCCTCCTATCAGTCTCTCTCTCTCATCTCTCTCTCTCTCTCGTCTCTCTCTCTCGGGTCTCTCGCTCTCTTGCTCGTCTCCTCTCTTGCTCTCTCTCTCTCTCTCTCTCTCTCTCTCGCTCCTCTCTCTCTCTCTTCCTCTCTCTCGCTGTCCCCTCTCGTCTCCATTCCTCTCTTATTTTTCCCTCTCTCTCTCTCTTCTTCGTCTCTCGTTTTGTATGTCTGTCTGTGGCATTTTTGCGTGTGGAAGAGGTACAAGAGACAAAATCCGATAAGTACGGTACTACAGCATATCCGCTGCGCAAAAGGTCAAAGAGAAAAGCGGTATACTAGGAAAACGGTATTAAATAAGCATTTTACAGATACAAGGATCCATCTAGCTCGAACGGAAGTTAATTATCAAGGTCCTCTCATTTATCCTCGCGTCTAATTAACGAATTATACAATTAATAGATTATAGCAACTCGAGCAAGAGACATAATCTTGGCCTTTGGCACGCGAAATGTGGCGCTGAATGTCCGTAGAGTTGGGCGATGTTATGTATCGGAGTTTTCGATAGACTTTTGTAATTTTGTGTCCAATCTTTTCGATTTATTTTTTTCCTTTTTCTTTTTCTTTTGTGAGTTTCAGATTTCTAACTATCTGAATGACGGCTACTTATTGTTATTAATGAGGCATATTAGATAAACGCAATCTGAAAAAAAAATGATATGACTTGCGTGTGTTAGTATTTTGGCTTGGCGTTAAGAAACTTTAATAACAATAGAAAGGGAAAGTGTGAAGAAGGAGGATCAAGACAAGAATAAGAAGGAAGAGGAGGAGAGACGGGAAAGAGGAAAGAGAGAAGAAATAACAACAACAAAGTAAGTAAGAATGGAAAAGAAAAAAAAAAAAATCCTACAATAGGGGAGAAAAAAAATATATAAATATACAGGGCATAGGACCCGTGACGAAGACAATATCGAGAAACAAACGAAAATGTACATACGATCAATATATAGTAGCGGAAGAGCCTAGGCTTGGTTACCATGGTCCCTTTCCTCTGCTTCATTTTGGCCCTGCACCTCTCTACGGCTTTGCGGCGCCTCGCTCTGCATCGAGACGAGCCCATCACGACCCATCCGCGCTACTCTAAAAGCACCCCCCCCCCCTCCCCTCTCTCTCTCTCTCTTGTTGCGTGCCTCTCTCTCTTTCTCGTCTGCTTGAGTATTCCCTCTCTTTCGCGGGGTCCTCCTTTGCCTCTCTCTTGCGCTCCGCGGTCGCTCTCATCGTATGATCTCCTCTCTATCACTGTATTTCTATTTCCTCTCATGGTCTCTCTCTCTCTCATCTCTTCTCTCTTTTCTCTCGTCTCTTCTCTGCTCTCTCTCTTCTCATCATCTCTCTTTCGGTCTCTCTCTCTCTCTCTCTCTCTCTCTCTCTCTCTCTCTCTCTCTCTCTCTCTCGTCTTCTCTCTCTCTTCTCTCTCTCTCTCTCCTGTCTTGCCATCTGTTTTGCTCCAGCAACTCTCATCTCGAATTAATGTGCGTCCCTTGCTGTCTTCGCCCCTCCTCTCCTCTTCTCCCCGCCTCCTTCCTCCTCCGCCTCTCCCTCCTTCCTATCTCATCTGCCTCTTTCCCTTTCCCTCTTTCCTCCTTACAGTCCTACCAGAAAAAAAAGGGCTTCTTCCCATCACACACCTTTTGATCACTCCTTTCATTTCTTCGTCGTTCCCTTCCACACCTATTTCTTCGACTCCCTTGTCCTTGCTTTTCCCCGCTATTCCCATCTTACATCGCTCCTCTTGACTTTTTCCATCTGCCTATCCGCTTATTTCCCTTCTCTTCCGCTGGTTCAATTGACTTTTTCCCCTTCTCCTTCCTTCCGCCATTCCTCCCATCCAGATCCTCTTCTCGGGTCATTCCCTTTTATCATTCTCGTCCTCCAACCTTCCCTCCCTCCCCCTTTCCTTCCCATCCTCTTCCTTTCTCTACTTTCCTGTTCCTCTTACTGCTCAGTCTCCTCCTCTCCGCTCTTTCTCCTCTTCTTTCTTATTCCATTACTCTCTTTTTTTTCCTTTCCTCTTTCTCCCACACCATCCCTCTCATTCGCTCATCTTTACTCCTCCTCCACTTCCTTCTTTATCGAAATTAGCTCTTATCCATTCTCAACTTCTCGGCTTCATTCATTTCTCTTCGTCTTCCCTTTTTCTCAACATTCACCTCCGTTTCTCTACTTCTATTCGCCCTCCTTTATTCGCGTCTGATCGTTCTGGTCTCCTTTTTCCTTTGTTTTCATGTTCATTCTTTCCGTATGTATTGTCATGTGTCCGGTCTCCCTCTCCTTCCCTTTCGCCATTAACCCTGTGTCTTATCCGCTTTCTTCTTCTCCCGTTAGTTGTCATGTTTTAGTGGCATTTTCCCAAGTCTTAATTTTTTTCCTTCCTTGATACATACAGGTATTGGTGATGGTGAAAGGGAATTTTGTGTGTGTGTGCGCGTATATATATATATATATAGTATATATCCTATATTATATAGATATATATATATATAATATATATGATACATATTATGTATATACATATTATACTACATATTTGTATATATATATATATATATATATATATATAATAGATCATCTACTATATATATATATATATATATATATATATCTCTCCATGTATACTCTCCTGTGTGTGTGTGGTGTGTGTGGTGTGTGGTGTGTGTGTGTTTGTGTGTGTGGTTCTACTATATGTATATGTTGTATCTGCATATATTCATATATAAATATATATCATATATATATCCATACATATATTGTTGTGTGGTAATGTGTATTGTGTGTGTGTATGTGTGTGTGGGTGTGTGTGTGTGTATGGTGTGTGTGTGTGTGTGTGTGGTGTGTGGTGTTTTTGGTGTGTGTGTGTTTGTGTGTAGTGTGTATACCTGTATAGACGTATATCATATATACATCACCATACATATATGTATAATACTATATATACTATGTAGATGTAATAATATCTACATATAATACATATACCTATATATATAATTATATAAAATATATTATCTATATATCTCTATATCTATATATATATCATATATAAGTATAGGGTGAATGTATAGTACATGCACATATATAACATATATATATAGGTATACATAGTATGTATATAATACATACATATAATATATTAATATATATAATGTAATATACATGCCACATATATCATAATAGATCGGTATAGACATATATATGTATATATACATATATATATATTACATATATACATATTATATGTGTATATATATACATTGTGGTGTGTGTGTTGTGTGTGTTTGTGTGGGTGTATGTTTGTGTGTGTGTGGTGCGTGTGTGTGGTGTGTGTTTGTAGTGTGTTGTGTGTGTGTGTGTGTGTGTTGTTTGTGTGTGTATGTGTGTGTGTGGTTGTTATTTACATAGATAAATAAACAGATAGATATACATATCCATATATCGAACATACATATAATATAGTAATATAGATTACGATTTACACACCACACATACACATACATAATGTATATATGTTATGTAAATATATATATATATGTATATATATAATATATATATACAGATATATATATAAGTATACATCCTATATCAATATATATGAATATATATATATATATCATAGTATTAATTGTGTGTGTGTGTGTTGTGGTGTGTGTGTGTGTGTGTGTGTGTATGTGTGTGGGTGAGTATAATATAATATATATATATATAATCTTATATTATATTATATTTAAAATATATATAGAGAAGAGAGAGAGTAGAGAGAGAGAGAGAGAGAGAGAGAGAGAGAGAGAGAGAGAGAGAGAGAGAGAGAAGAGAGAGAGAGAGAGAAATATCATGTATAGATATATATAATATATATATAGTATATATATATGAGCATATATATATATTTATATATTAGTTTATATATATATATAATACTATGATATATCATATATAGATATATATATAGAGTATATATAATATAATATATTATATATATATATATATCTAAGTATGATTTATATAATGCCAGCCCAGGGACTTCCGGCTCTGGGTTGTTTCCCTGAGAGGGTTAACTCCCGAAGGCCCTTTCAACTTATTGATGCCGGGACAAGATGCCAGTGGATTGTTTTGTAAGAGAGCTGACTCCGCATAGCCCTTTCACCGTGCACGGACTGAACTAACTAACAAGGAACTAGTTGTTTTGTATACATATTGTGTATAGGGTACATAAACTACAACACTCACACACACAGACACACCAACACACAAACACACACACACACCCACACACCACACCACACACATCTATATATATATATAATATATATATATATATATATATATATATTTATATATATATATTTTTAGTATATCTATAGAGTATTTAATATTAACCCATATATACCTAATCCAACATTTATATATACAATATAAATACACCCATACTCGATATATAATAATACTTATATATATTATATATATATAGATTCTATATATATAGTATATATAAATATATATGTATATATTATACTATAGATATTATATAGATGTATAGATAATATATATATAATATAAATATATATCATATATATATATATAATAATATATATATCTAATTAATATAACCCAACTTGCTTTCCCCCTTCACCCTCCCCCCATACCCTCGCTTCTCATCGTCTCGGGTGACAGACAGCGGGATGACAACCGTGCAGATTATATGCAGATATGGCCAAATAATGCAATTGCAGGGAGGGTCTTGCACAAGGTAACTGTCCCCTTTTTCGAAGGAGCTAGAGAGGTGGTAAAATAGCGTTAAATTAGAGTAGATTGTAAAATAATGTAGATAGACATGTATGTTGATATCAATATACAGGCTAGTGAGTGGAACGGGTTGAGTGGATTAGCATATATATATATATATATATATATTATATATATATTTAGATATTACCTATATTATTATATATATATATATCTCCTATCTTATAACATCCTATATATCTATATATATCTCTCTTATATTATATATCTACCTATATTATATAATAATATATATATATATCTCTATATATATATTATAATCATAATATATAGCATCAATATCATACATAGATATCATTATCTATGATATATATATCTTAGATATATATATCGATATATATTCTATATATATATGGAATGATAGATGATAACAATATAGATTAGCATATATCTTCTGTCTATCTGTGTATCTCTTTATCCATTTTATTTTTTTTTTTATTCACACCGACTACTACTCGCCTCCTTTTCTATTTCTCACTCACTCAGTCCTCCTTTTCTATGGATTCTATTCTATTTATAGCTATTGAATAATTGATTATTATATAATAGTAATATATATATTATATATATATATATATATATATATAATATATATATATTATATATTATATATATATGCAACATATATATATGTATTATATATATATATGGGGTGGGTGTTGTGTGTGTGTTGTGTGTGTGTGTGTGTGTTTGTGTGTGTGTGGTGTGTGTTTGTGGTGTGTGTTTTCTTTTCTTTTCTCCCTCTCTCTCTCTCTATCTCTCTTCTCTCTCTCTCTAATCTCCATCTCTCTCTACTCTCTCTCAGTCTCCTCTCTCTCCAGTCGCCGCTGTCTCTCTCTCTCTCTCGTCCTCTATAATCCTCGCTCGTCTCTCTTCTCTCCATCTGCATCGCTCTCTTCTCGTTTCACATGGAGCTTCTCGAATTCTGTGCGTGAGACAGATGTAGCTCGACATTCTCCTCAGAAATAAAGCTATGCAAATATCCCATCGTCAGCGAGTCCTGCCCAAGAGCGCATCTTATTACAGAAACCCGAGGTAGGATAGAGGTAGAGAGATAATAAGAGAGAGAGATAGAGATATAAGAGAGAGAGAGAGAGAGAGAGAGAGAGAGAAGAGAGAGAATAGAGAGAGATAGGGGGGGGTAGAGGATAGGTTAGATAGAGAGAAGAGTATAGAGATATGTGTAGAGAGAGAGAGAGGGATGAGAAGAGATAGAGAGAAGAGAGCGGGGGGGGTGGGAGAAGCGTGAGATAGAGAGAAGGAGAGAGAGGAGATGATAGCAGAGGGGGGACAGCTATATGTAGATAGAGAGAGAGAGAGAGCGGAGAGAGAGAGGTAGAGAAGGGAATAGGAAAGGAGGAGAGGAAGAGATCAGATAGAGAGAGATATGAGAGAGAGTGGGGGGAAGAGGATAGGAGAGAGAAGAGAGTGAGAGAGAGGGGGGAGAGATGTAGGAGAGAGAGCAAGAGAAGAGAGAGAGAGAGTAGAGGGAGACTATGAGAAAGGAGAGAGATGAGAGATAGGAGAGAAGATAACAATAGAGATATAAAGAAGAAGGAAGGAGAAAGAGAAAGAGAGTACTTAGATAGGGTACGTACTAATAGCGATGTGCGCTTGAAGATATAATTCATCTATGAATGGCATAGGGTTTATGCTGATCGACAAGTAATGCAAGGGTAAAAAGAGTTTAAGAGCGAGAATTATGTATTGAAGAATAGATAGGTAAAGCTGACGTGAGTCGTCCAAAAAGATACATGATGCAATAATTAGATAGTGGTGCCGTCTAGATACATGTTTCTCAAGTAGGAAGAACTGAGCCACTAGGAATTGACACAACAGCATCACAGTTAGCGTGAAGAGAGAGGAGCTTCTATATCTTCTCTGCCTTTATTATCTCTCCTATCTTGAGTTATTTATATCGAGTTTTAACTATAGATCAATTTAGTTACGATATTATTAGTCTCTTTCATCTTATCACGATGTATCTTATTTAGCATCTAGAGTTAGTCTATAATATTTCGATAGTCATAATCTACTCTATATATTTGATATTGTTTTTATTTCTGAATTATATACTAATCATAGTTGTTGACTTTATATCTTTATCTGCTTATTCTCTATATATAATAATATATATTTTTATTTATAAAGTTTTAATGATAGTAAGTACTATGCTTTACATTTATCAATTCTCATTATAATTCTTAATTTGAATCTTCTGGCCATCCCTCCATTTGATCCTTTACTCTCTGATCGTAGTTAGAATGATCATATCACCCATCAACTCTCCTCTACTCTCTCGAATTAATATATATATCTAGTCCATCTTTCTCTACCTCACATTCTCTCTTATCTCTCTTTTTCCGTCTTCTTCTTTTATGTCTTCTCTCCTCTTGTCCTACTCATCTCTCTCTTTTCTCTTCTAACATTCTCATCTCCGCCCTGCCTCGCCGCGCCCTCTCTTTGCTTCTCTTCTCCTTTCAATTATTTTCCATCTCCTTTCTCCCCTTCCTATAGTTAGCACATCTCTGCCTCTCTCTTCTCTTCTTTACCTTCCCACCTCTAGTACGCCCCCATGCTTTCTAACTGCCTCTTACTAATGAGTCCTCGCCCCTTTTTCACCTTTCCCCTCCCTT
>NC_051411.1:25049517-25057017 GCF_015228065.2 Penaeus monodon
GTCTCTCCCTTCCTCTTTCCTTCTCCCCCTCCTGCTTTCTTCCCCCTGCTTTGCTCTCCTCCCCTTCCCCCCCGCCCCTCTTCCCCCACCTCCTCTCCCCACGCCACCGTCGCTCCGCAACCACTTCTGCTTCCTGTTCCTATGCCTTCCTCCCCTTGCTTCCTCCTCTCTGTACTCCTACGCTTCCCCAATCGCTTCTCCTTCTCGCCCCTTCCTTCTTCGTTTCGTCCATCCACCTCGCTTATCGCTTTTCTCCCCTCCCCTATTGTCCCTCCCTCTTCTCGAAACAAATCAAAGCTTCTCTCTCGAAGTCTTTCTTCTTCTCAAGTCCATATTGCGGGGCGTCTTGTTCTAGATTGTCAGGAAGCGGTGAGTTCTGCACAACACTGGGATGGTTCAATGGTTGTGGCATGTTACTGTGCAGGAGTTGTTTTTCTCCTTCTTTTTCTTTTTTTTCTTTAAACCTTCTCCCGTTCTTTTCTTTTTTTTTCCTTTTTTTTGTACATTTTTCTTTTTTGTTCTTTTCCTTTCTTATTTTTTTTTTCCCCTCTCCTTTTTTTTCCTTTTTCTTTTTTTCCTTTTTTTTTTCCCTTTCCCATTTTTTCTTTCTTTCTTTTTTTTTTCCCTCTTTTTTTTTTTCTCGTTTTCCCCCCCCTTTCTCTTTCCCCCCTTTTTCTTTGTCCCCGTTCCCCCTTTTCTTCCCCCTCCCTCCTTTTTTCTTTCCCTTTTTTTCCCCGCCCCCTTTTTTCCTTTTTCCCCCCCCTTTTCCCTTCTTGCCCTTTGCCCTCCCCCCCTACCTCACACCCTTTCCCTTTTCCCCCCCCCCCCCCCTCCTTCCCTCTTTCCTCCCCCTTTTCTTTCTTTTAATATAATAATAAACAAATTAATTTAAATTAATTTTTTTTTTTTTTTTATTTTTTCTATTTTATTAATTTGAAAAATTTGTCCACTTTCTTGCTTCTTCTTTTAATTAAATTTTTTTTTCCTTGTTTTTTCTTTTATTAAAATTTTTTTCACTTTACAAATTATTTTTTTCCTTTTTGAAACTAACTTTTCCCCATCCAACCAAGCACTCACAAATAATAAAACCCAAAACAAAAAATAATACTACATTTTATTATTAACAAAAACATTTTAAACTCACAACAATAACAGTAAAATACACTACCCATAACATTTTTTTTTTAAAAAAAAACTTATTAATTTTTTTTTATTAATTTTAAATTTGTTATAAAATTATTCAATATCACATAAAAAAAATAAAATTATTTCCTTTTAAAAAAAAATTTTTTTTTTTTTTTCTCCTCCTTTTTTTTTTTTTATTTAAAAATTAAAATTAAATTACAAATCTTTTAAAAAAATAAAAAAAAAGAAAAAATTAAAAATAAATTTTGATAAATTAATAAAAAAAAAAAAAAAACAAATCGTTTCCTTTAAAAAAGTTTAAAATAAAAAATAAAAAATAAAATTCTTTCTTTTTATATTCTTTTATTTAAATAATCTTTTAAAAAAAATAAATTTATCTTCTTTTACAAAAAATTTTATTAAAAATAAAAATAAAAAAAAATAACTTAATAATAAAATAATATAATAAAAAAATTTAATATACTTTTAAAAAATTTTTAATTTTTTTTAAACTAACTTAATATCTTTTAAAAATTTTTTTTTACTAAATAAAAATATTTTTTTTTTTTTAAATAAAAAATAAAAAAAAATAATTAACATTTAAAAAAATATTTAATAATGTATTAATATTAAACAAAACATAAAAGTGGTGAAAATAAAGTCAATAAAAAAAAATTTAAAAAAAAAAAAAAAAAAAATAATTTTATAAATTTAAAAAAATTATTAACAATAAAATATTTAAAATAAATTTTTTTTTTTCCTTTCTCTTTCTTTTTTTTTTTTTTTTTTTTTTTTTTTTTTTTTTTTTTTTGATGGGGTGCAGATTTGTATTTATTGGGAAATTATATTGGGTTTTCCTCTTTCCTTTTTTTTTCGTTATTTTTTTTTTTTTTTTTTTTTTTTTTTTTTTTTTTTTTTTTTTTTTTTTTTTTTTTTTTTTTTTTTTTTTTTTTTATTTTTTTTTTTTTTTTTTTTTTTTTTTTTTTTTTTTTTTTTTTTTTTTTTTTTTTTTTTTTTTTTTTTGTTTCGTATTTTGCCCCCGGCTCTTTTGCACTGGGCCCCCACGTGCCCCACACTTCCCCACACCCATTTGTGTTTAGTTTTGTACTTGCCTTTGCCCCCCTGACTGACAACTTTATATGTATCTTTCTTGTTCTGTCTTCTTTCTTTCTTTTATCTTCCTCCTGAGGGTGGTGGGAGGATAGGGAGGGGGAGGGATGGTAAATGGGGAGGGGGGGGGACTGAATGTGGGAGAGAGAGGGGAGGTGGAGAAAAGAAAGAGAAGAAAAAGAGCCGACGGATGAGAGCGAGAGCTTGGGGCGCAAGTCGACCTACGAAATCTACAAATTACAAATTTTTTTTTGCCGGGACGAGTCCGTGACTCGAGGGGTCTTTGTCCATCACCTCACCCCGCCCAATATCGATCTGCTGGCCCTTTGTATAAGTTTTTTCCTTCCATTTATCTCCGTGCCTCCCCCTTCGTCTGACCCTCTTTTCCCCCCCCCATCTCAACTCTCCCTCCTCCTCTCTTCTTGTCCCCCTTGCTTCTTTCGTTTAATTAAACTTTTCTCACTTTTTCTTTCTCTTATATCTCCTTGTCACCTTCTTCTTTGTTTAATCTTTAAAAAATGGTAAATAAAACCCCTAACATAATTTTATCCCCTTCTCCCCTTCCCCCTTCCCCACCTTCACCGTAACCGCACAGAATCCTGACACTCAATGCACTTGAAGGGCACTCTACTACACGGGTAAGAAAGGCCATCTAACAAAAGTAACAATCTACGAAGTTCCAAGACAATTTCCCCCTTTCCCCCCCTCCGTCCCCTTCCCTTTTCCGCGCGAGGCTCTTTAACACGGGGGGTTAAGACGGATACCAAAAAAACTCAGTCTGTCAACCCAAACAACTAATAGAAACAATAACTTGGAGAACTGAAGAACAACAGTAAACATTTTTCACTGCATAGTAGATCACGTATACCGGATTCACAACAAATCAACCCACACAATCTTCAACAACCCGAAACACCAACTCACACAAATTTCACTCCGCTACCAAAGGACTAGCAAGCACAATGGCCACATGGGGCCGCGATAACGCATACAAGGACCGGGAGTCTTCCCCTCTTCCTTTCAAACAACATCCTTTCAAATCCACCACATTTCTTCCACAATCATCAAACACGCGGGAGAGCGAGGACGGGCCTCACTTTTGACTTACTTACAATTTTAGACACCATTTACTTATTAATATAAGTACCAAGTCCGCCAATGGTCCCAACACACCAATGATGTACACTTCATAACTCAAAACACCCCACCACAAAGAATTAAACAACTTAAATAACAAAAACGAAAAAAAATAATAAAAACCGTTGTATACGCAAACTTTAAAATAACAATACCCCTCACCGATTTTAAGAACGTACATAGATCTTAGGAAAAAATAAGGAAATAACCGAAAAAAAAAAAAAAAAAAAGAATGAAAATGGTTTAGCCGAGCTCGCAAACTAAACAAACCAAAACAGATCATCCAACACAACCAAAAAAAAAAACCCCCTACACACTCATGTTTGCCGTCCGTCTTTTTGGCGGCCCCAGGATACACACTATGAGAAAGTCTTAACAAGGTATGGTTCTTTACACAAACCACAACCAACCAAACACCTGCCTCCCACCCCCAACCCAAAACGAAAACCAAACACCAAAAAAAACTAACACAGCACCACCCCCATAAACACAAAACAAAACAATAATCAAAAACAACCCCACACAAAAAAAAAACAAAAAAACAACCAACAATTAAAAAAAAAAACCCCAACAAAGAACAACAAACAAAAACCCCACTTAACAATCACACCACACAAAAAACACACAAACAAAAAACAAAAAAAAATGTCCTTACAGACAACCAACAAACACAAAACAAAAAACAAAAAACAAATAAAAATTTAAAAAAAACACCATTAAAAAAAACACAAAAAAAACACAACCAAAACAAAAACACCAATAAGTCTTAAAAACTTTCGAACCACCCCCTAGGAAAAAAAAAAACAACAAAACTCATCAAAATTAAACAATTAATAACAAAAAAAATATAAAAAAAAAAAAAACACAAAAAAAAAAAGAAACAAAAACCACAAATAAAAAAAAAAAAAGAACAAAAAAAAAAAAATTGAAATAAAACCATCTTGAAACAACAAAAAAAACTTAAATAAAAAAAAAAAACAAAACAAAAAAAAAAAAAAAATAACTTAAAACCTCAACAACAAAAATACACCTCCAAACAAAAAAAGAACCATACAAAACAAAACCAAAAGGAGAAATTCCGTTAACGAAAATGTCTTTTTTAATTCAAGTGTGTTTAAAATCAAAGACTTTCAAAAGTCATATCGAGTCAGTCAAAGACGTAATTTTTAATTCATATCAACGGAGGATCATTGCGGAGAAAGTAAGGATTTGTTGTGTGTGTGTGGTGTGTGTGTGTGTGTGTGTGTGTGTGTGTGTGTGTGTGTTGTGTGTGTGTGTGTGTGTGTGTGTGTGTGTGTGTCCTGCGAGGGCAACGCAGTGGACATCACACATGCCATGTGTATAGTGAGAGCGTTCATTCCGAGTATTTTTGGTAGCGTCTCTTTGTTTTGCATATACATTGACATGCAAATGTTAACAGAACCCGACGCTCACTACATGCGCGTGGCAACCTCAATAGACCGACCTACTTCAAATCAAGATACCCCTGCTGCAAAGAAAAATTGACAACAAGCAAGTTTCAGTACCTTGAGTAATCGCGAATGAAGTAAAAGGTAAGCATCACCTCACATAACAGATACACAATATTGAGCAATGCATCTGTGCAAAAGTGATTATATCAAATCATAACAATAACGTGCACAGTCATTTATTTCTTAAACGTACAAGAGGACTTGTACAAACTGAGCGTAAATATATCAATATATATGAATTTGCTATGAACAATATAATCAGCATGAACTTTGGGAAACCTGTGAGCGTGTCTCGATAAATTGTAATTTTCTGGCAATTTTCTTTCATGTGTGTACATAAGACAATTGTTAGATGTATAACAAAGCAAGGTGAATAATTGATGTACATTCTTTTAGAAACATGAAAAAGTATTGAACATGGTACTAAGGAGGATGGTAACCTCGGTTAAAACTTATATATATATCTATATATAATCTGATTATATATCCTATAATATAGATATATAGTATACCTCTATACTATATATATATATATAAATAAATAGATATAGTAGTATATAGATATCTATGTTTTTGTAACATTTACTAAAAAATCGCCTTAGCACATTTGATACTGTTTGTCCTTTGCGCTTACATTAATGGAACCTGTTGAAATTCTTTTCGGTATTGTATAAAAGTTTTTGCCTTCTCACGTGGTGTCGGTTTTGAAACATACTTCTTATTCTGGCCATACCCAATCAGAACCATGAGCCATATATAATACTGTTAGATATATTTCACGTAGGTCCTCAGGTAGGGATTTATATTTTCATTAATTTAACAATCTCATCGCAAACTTTTTTATTGTAAGGTGCATAAAATATTTACGTGCGTTTTTAATAGAATTAGTCAGTACTCAATACATGTTCACTCTATAATAGGTAAGATTTGAAGTCAATCATGACGGAGGGTCGCCTGAACGAACCAAATGTAAGAATTTCCCACGTGGGTCCCGAGTCATATTATAGTGACTTTGTCCGGAAACTTTCCCCTTCACCCCCCCCCCCGCGCGTGGGATAGATTTCTTCAAAATCGTACTGTATGTCTTGTGTATAAACCTAACGGCCTCAAAAATATATCAAAATCTCCTGTTTGCTGATATAACTTCAAATCATAAATCAAGTAAATATCTGATTACTGAACTGTCTCACTCGCTTCGCCTCCCCTCGACTTCCCCTTCCCTCCTTCCTTCTCTCTTCTCCCGTCTCCCCGGTGTCTTTGCGCGGGAAGCTCTTCTCTCTGGTGGATACCGATGATATGCACAACTTTATGCCACTTTCGCTTTTCATATAAGAATAAATATTATGTTGATTAGGAAAAAATATTAGGGGGTGTAGGAGAAAATTCGAGAAATACATTTAAATTCAAAGGCCATATAGATATATATATATAGTTATATTATATATATATATATATATTATATATATATTATTATATATTATATATATATATGTATGTGTGTGGTGTGTGTGTGTGTGTGTGTGTGTGTGTTGTGGTGTGTGTGTGTATTGTGTGTGCACACACTACCCACATATATGGGTGTGTGTGTGTGTGTGTGGATCCTCAGATTAGGACTCGATAATATTTAGATAGGAGTGGGATTAGACAGAATGAATAGAGGATAGATCACGTCGATCTAAAAAGATTCTTATTCGTTTATTTATTGAATTTGTTTATTTTTATATTTAATCTATCTATCTATCTATCTATCTATCTATCTATATCTATCCTATCTATCTATCCTATATATATATATATAGATTAGTGGAACAGGGGGGAAATATATATATATATATTATATATTAATATATATTATATAATATATATATATATATAGATATATATATATATATATTATTAGATATTGAGACATATATATTATTCTTAGTTTTATATATCCTTATATATATATAATAATATATATACATATATATGTAAGTATATATATATATATATGTCATTATATTATTAATAATATATATATATATATACTATATATTATGTATGTAGGTATATATATATTTATGTATTATTTATTGATTTATACACACATACATACACCACACACGACACACCCAGCCACACACACACACACATACAACAACCACACACACGACACCACACACACACACACACACACATATTCTATATATATATATATATCTATATATATATATCTTATATAATAATATATATATATATGTATGTTATGGATATATATATATTTATGTATTTTATTATTGATTATACACACACAACCGCACACACACACACACACCACCACCACTGTAGATATATAGTATCTAGCTATATATATAATCAATATATATAGATATCATATATATAGATATATATTATATATATATATATATATATTATATATATATATCCGGGGCGAAAGAAATGTGAGGAGGGCAACGTTGCCGCCAAAAAAGAACATATCAGCAGGCTCCCTCTTTTACCTCTACGCAGCTAAATGGATCTGCAAAGGAACGGCAAAAGTGATACAGTCTGGCAGCCGTACATATAGATGGTATAATATATATATATATATATATATATAATATATATATATATATATATATATATATATATGTATATCGGTGTGTATACATAT
>NC_051411.1:25063174-25074712 GCF_015228065.2 Penaeus monodon
TGGGTGTGTATATTACCCTATATTTTATTTATTATATTTTTTTTTATCTATTTTTTTTGTTGTATTTTCTTCCTTTTCTTTTTAAAATCTATATTTCTATCTTCTTCTTCTTCTACAAATCTTTTTCTATTTATTATTTTATTTATATATATATATTATATTTATATTTTTATTTTATTAAAATAAACCATATATCCCCAAAACATTATTATATTTTATATTAATATTATTTGGTTATTAAAATATTTTGTGTGTTTTGTGTGTGTTGTGGGGTTGTGTGGTTGTGTGTGTGTGGGGTGGTGTGGGGTGTGTGTGTTGTGTTTTGTGTTGTTTTTTATATTGTTATCTTACCCGGGTTTTCCCCATCTTGCTGTAGCCGAAGAGAAAATAAATTCCCTTTTGCTTCGGAAAGAAGCTGACCTACGGGCCCCGGGTATTACTCACAGCTGATTCGACTGAGGGGGGCTGCCCAAAGGTGGGGAACCGAGATTTCCCGATTGCAAAGCCAAGGGATTTGCAGTTAAAGCTTATACTCTTCCCCATTGCAATTTCCCCAAACGCCCCCGGTTTTCGACCCCGTGTGTGTGTGGGTGTGTGTGGGGGTTTTGTGTGTTTTGTGTGTGTGTTGTGTGTGTGTGTGGGGTGGTGTGGGGTGTGTGTGTGTGTTTGTGTGCGTGTGGGGGTGTTTGTGTTGTGTGTGTGTGGGGGGGTGTGTGTGTGTGTGTGTGTGTGGTGTGTTTTGTGTTTTGTGTGTGGTGTGTGGGGTGGTGTGTGTGTGTGTGTGTGTGGGGGGTTTTGGGTGTGTGTGTTGTGTGTGGTGTGTGTTTTAATAAAGGGTCGGCTTTGAAAAAATCCTGTCACTGAAATTTTTTTTTTCAAAAGGGTATTATAAAGGCTTTTTCCATCAGTGCTTTATGGACGCCCACGACCCATTGCTTCAAAATCCAAATTCTGAAAACACATAACCCCGACGCAAACTAAATTCCCACGTTGGCTGCAGTAATATAAAAAGGGAAAACCGAATTTTCCGGGGTTACCCCCTTTTTACTATGTATCTTTTCCCTTTAAAAGTCAACATCCCATTGTCATTATACAAGTAACATTTTTCGTTATAAAAAAGAAAAAAAAAACGTAAATGTAAATGTTCACAAAATTTTTTGGAAAAGGATGTTAATTTCATGTATAAATAAACCCCAGTTTATTTTTTTAAGCTAAAATCTAAAAAAAATACTTAGAACCCCCCGGAAAAAAAAAAGAGGGTTTTTAAATAATTCTTTTTTAAATTTAAATCAAATGTGAAATTTTTTCCCAATGTTTTTTTTTCAAAAATATAAAAAAGAAAATTATTAATTTTATGCAAAGAAAGGTTTAAAATTATCAAAAAAAAAAGGGGCCCCTTGGGGGTTTAATGCAACAAGCCCAGATAAATCACAAAAAAAATTTTCCTGTGAATTATCATATGCTGAATTCAATTAATGGAGCAAACTTTAAAGGGGCTTTTTTTCTCAAAAACTGATTTTTTAAAATTTTGGGCCCCTTTTCCCGTTCCCAAATATATAAAAAACACCCCTTTCATGAATTCAAACTTTTTTTTACTTTCATCTCGATTTGTAGAATATCCATTATTCCAAAAAGGGAAATACATGACATAAAACAGATGATAAAAAAACAAACAACCCTCAGACAAAAAATTTAAAGGAAAAACATAAAGCCCACATAAAAAAAAAAATTTTTCATTTTATTTTTTTTTTAAAAGGATTTGATGGGGAAAAGGTTACAGTCTAAGGATCAGTTGTAAGTAAACCCCTTAGGGAAAATATAACAAAAGTTTGTAAGTTTTAAAAGCAAAGAAAACGGGGGAAATCATACCCCTTTGCTTTTTATATATTAATATATAAAATAAAAATATATATATAATAATTTATATTTTATATATTTTATAAAATTATATACATATAATTATATTATAATAGATATATTTTATATATATATAAAAATTATACATATATATTATATAAAATATTTATATATATAAAATTTAATATATTATAAAAATTTTAAAATATAATATATATAAAATATATAAAATTAAATAAAAAAAAAAAATTTTAATTAAAAATTTTAAAATATATATATATATATTTATATATATATTTTTTTTTTTATATATTTTATATATTTTAATTTAAAATATTATCTTTTAAAAATTTTATATTTTATATATATATATATTAATAATATATATCAAAAAACCCATTACTTTTATTATATAAAATATATATTATATTATATATATTATATATATGTGGGGTGTGTGTGTGTGTGTGTGGTGGGGGGTTGTGTGTGTGTGTGGTGTGTGTGTGTCCCCATCCCCACACACACACACACACCACACCCCACACACACCCCAACACACCCCACACACACACACACAACACACACAAAACCCCACACCCCACACAACACATACCCCCTTAACACCCCCACACTTAGACCACACACCCCACCCCACACATACACTCACACACACACAACACAACAACACACAAAACACACACACACACACACACACACACACACACAACACCCCACAAAAACCACCCCCAAACCCCAAAACCACACACATCACACTTAACACACACCCCACTTGAACACACACACACACCCACCCCAACACTCACACACACAAAAAACACACACCACCACAAAAACCCCACACACACACAACACACCACACCCCACAACACACACACACACACACACACCCCACACACCCCATATATATATTATATAATTTATATATATTTATATATATATAATAAAATATATATTATATGTATATATTAATACATATATTTTATATATTAGATATATTATATATATATATTATGTTGTAAAAACATATATTAAACCCAAGAGGGGAGAGAGAAAAGGGGAAAATGCTTCGTTTTTTTCAAAACGGGAAAATATTCATATAGGGAAAAATACTTTATAAAAAAATAAAAGGGGAAAATAAATAAAAAAATTTCCCTACATATATATTAAAATATATATTATAAAATTTATTAATATATATATATAAAATTTTATATATACATATATAAAATACATAATATATATACATTTATTTATCCACACCCCGGTTTATATATACATGATATATATTATATTATATATATTTATAATTATTAAATAAAATATTTTATATATATATAATTCAAAAATTATATATATATATATTATGTATATTGTTTATATTAAAATACATCCCTACATAATTAAATATCTATTTAATATATATATATAATTATATATTAATCACACACCACACACACACACCACCACACACCCACACACACAAAACCCCCCACAAAACCCAAAACACAACACAAAACACCCCCCAACCATACACACACTTTATATATGTCCCGGGGAAAATAAGATGGTGCCCTCGATAGAAACACCGGGCGGAAGGCAACGGCAAACCATGCCCCTAAATTCCCAAAAAAAACAGGGAAAATTTCCATGATGGGCCAACGTCCTTGGGGGAAAAGGGCACTTAAAAAAAAAAAAAAAAAAAAAAAAAATGCACTATGAGGCCGCGGTGGCCGAGTGGTTAGAGCATGGGAAACTCAAACTGGCACGACGGGAAAACTGAAAATTTGAGGGTTCGAGTCACCCGGGCCCGGGGGCGTTTTTTCCCTCGGGGAAAGGGAACTTCACCTTGATTTTCTGCCTAGCCCTGGTGGGCAAGCCGCCCAAGTCCTTTCCGATCCCAGAACCGGGGAAAAAGAGATGGGAACTCGATAAAAAAAACCGGGCGGAAAAGGGAACGGGAAAACCCTCGCTCCCAAAATTTCCCCGAAAACCATGGAAAACCATGATCGCCAACGTCCTTGTAGGGCAAAGGGCCCTTTGAAAAAAAAAATATAGCCTATATTTTTTAAATCATATATAAATACATATAATATTATATATATATATATATAAAATATATATATATTAATTTTATTAATTTTAAAAAAATTTTTAAAGGATTCCCCTGGCCTTTCCCTACCAAATCCTGTCCCCTAGCCCCCCTGGGGTAATGGGGCGGCTCGGGGGGGGTGGGCCCTTTCCGGGCCTCCTCCCCCCCGAAAAACCCACTGGCAAAAGGGCCCCTTCCCAAAAAATGGAAATTTTCTGGGGGAGGGGTGCTGTCCCCCCTCACCCCCGCAAGCCAAAAGCGGGCTGTGGGAAACCTGCTGGGGGCAAAAAAGTCGGGGGGGCAGGGTTTTGGGAAAGAGAGTTACTCGTCCCCCTGTTTGTTTTAGGGGACACCCTTTTATGAGTGTAAATTTGGCTTTTAAACTGAAGCATGGGTTTTGGGTTCATGTCTTTTTTTTGCTGTATATGCTCCCCTGATGTATGTAAAAAATTGATGTGAAAGAGGCATTCTAAAGTCAAACCGCATCTGTTTGGGAGACATTGCCCCCGGCAATATTTTGCATAGGGTTTTGGGCGACCCTTAAAAAGCGGGATCCAGCTGTGACCGAGCTTTGGGTTTTGAGATGTCTGTCGGTCCCCTGGCTCGGGGAAAATCCCAGCGCAAGAAAAGCCCTTTCCCTTTTCCGGGAACCCTTTTTTCTAGGTTCCCCAAAAATTAGGATCTCTGGCTCCTTGTACCCGCGCTCCAACCCGCTCGCTGGGTGGGGGTACAGCGATACGGGTAAAGTGACCAAGGAGTCGACCACATTCTTGGGAACACCTGATGGGGGATCCCCAGGGAAATGCAAGGGGTTTTCCAGAGTGGGCCCAGTTCTGTGGCCTGGGTCATAGGCTGGTTGTGGCTACCCCCAGGTTTCCCCTTCCCCAAAAATCACCATTTTCCCTCCCCGTGCCACCCTAAGGTGTTTTTACTTGAACAGACTAAAGGGGGGAGTGGGGCCCGTTTGGGGGGACCTGGCAGTCCTTTTGAAAACCCATTTCCGAAAAATCGAAAAACCTGACCGGGCCCATTGCTCTGTGGGGGGGGCTCTTCAAGCACGTAACACAAAAACAGCCCAGGGGTTCCTTTTGGGGTACGCCCGAGGGCAAGGCAGGGAAATTTCCCTCTCCCCGGAGACCTTGAGGCCCACTGAGTGTTTCGCATGGCTCCCGGGTGAAAAGGTAATCAAGAAATTTTTCCCTCCCCTCAATTGGTGTGAAAGGGGTCGGACACTGCTGAGAAGGGCAAAGGGAAAACTCATTTAGGAATCTTTTTGAAAAAGTTGAAGGGCCTTTCTTGGGAACGCCCTTTTGCCCTGCCTACCAAGCCCTGAAAAGCTGAAATCTAACCCCTCCTCCAGATGACTGAAGCGATTTAGCGGGTAAACGGAAAATCCCCATATCATGCTGGGGTTTTGTGAACGTTGGGGGTGAGTATTTTGGGGCGTTTTTAACCAGGTTTGACCTCCAAAAGTTTAAATTGGGTGCAAGCGATGTCACAACCTGTGTTTGGACCCACCATCGTGAGGTCCTCCCCACCCCAACGGAGATTAGGATGGCGAAATTTTCCAATTGAAAAGTGGGAAAGTTCAGGGGATTTTGGGTATCCCCTGCTGAAAAATGCTTTAAAAGGGTTTGGGGGGGAACCTTTTGGGTCGGAGCCTGCTACAGTCCCCGGGTGCCACCCGACAAATCTGGGGAAAACCCTTCCCCCCGACCCCGCTGAGGGGGGTGGTCCCTCCCCCTCCCGGAAAAGGGGAAAAAGGGGCCCTTGGGATTTTGCAACTACCGTGGTATTACACCCGCTCATACCAGGGAAAATTTTTCGCCCCCATTATTCTGGAACGGATCCGCAACACCCCACTGGGGGCATCAAGAAACCCGGGGGCAGTCCCGGATTTTAACCCCTTTTCTGGAAAGTCCCAAAATAGACCGAAAACAAACGCTTCGAGTAAAATTTTGGAAAGCCGTCGTGATTCGGTCCCCTGGGGGTTTCTTGCAACCTCATCGACCTCAAAAAGGGGCTTGACTCGGTGCTCGGAAACGGGGAATTGGTAAATCCCCGAGCCCCCCGGGGGAAATTTCCCACCAGATTATTTTGGGCCCAAAAAGCAGGCCTTTCATACTGGACTGGGAAAATGCTGTAAATTTTGGTGGGGGGCTGTCGAACTTCTTCCCCCTTTTAAATTTAGGGATGAAGGGGAAGGCTGTGTCCCCCCGCACCAACACTTTTCACCCTGTAGGACTGGATAAGGGGAGAGCCCCACTAGCCAAAGTCAGTGTGGAGGGAAAACGGGGAATATCAAGGGTCTCAGACCTTGCTTTGCCGATGGTGTTGCCATCCTAGCTAGGTCCTTGGGGGTCAAATGGTTTGGGGGCACTTGGTGCATTGACAATGAGACAAGGGCCTTAGGCCTAGAGGGCCCCCGGACCCCAAAACCCAAATTTTTTGGAACCCTTTGGGGGGGGCCCGTTACGGGAATCCATTCATTTGATCCATGGTTTGGCCCGGGGAGGATGAAAAAGTTTTCCCGAGAGTTCTACTATCTTTGTAGCGTAGTCCATATCTCTGGGCTGTCAGAAACCCAAAAAAGGGCAAAACGGTTGGCCTGGCAACAGGAGCCCGAACTCGATCAACAAAAGCATTTGGAGATTCTGTACTAGCAGAAGGGCCAAAACCCGCTGTCTTCAAGGCCTTGATACTGCTTTTTTTTGGGTTTTTCTCTATGGAAACCCAAACCCGGACGCTATCTAGTGCCTTTGGGGGTCCCCGTCTTTGGGTGCCTTTTTTTAAACCCCCTTTGCCGGAAACATGGGGTACAGTTTGGGAGGAAACCCTGTATCCTAAAAGGGGGTTATACCGTTAGAAATGGGGTAGGACCTGTTACTTGCATAATCCGGAATCGCCAAACCTTTGGCTATACGGGACCTAGCCTTTTGTTTCCCCCGGGGGACGACCCCTGCCCCTCAGGTTTTCTCTTTTTGGGGACCCAAACCCCGGGTGAAAGGGGGCCTGTGGGACCTCCCGGGTCATTTGGGTTGGGGGAGCCCCGTCACTCCGTCCCGGGGTTAGCCCCCTTGATGATGAAAGATATATAGATAGATAAGTGATAGATGGGGTAGATAGATAAAATGATAAGTAAAATTTATGTATGTTTTATATATAGATATATATATTATAAAAATATAATATATATATATTTTATATATTTTGATCCCCACATATAATTTTATATATTAATTTTTATATATATATATATAAATTTTATATATATATATATATAGAAAATTTTATATTAAAATTATATTTTAATATATCATATTATATTGGGATGATGGTATGTATAAAATATATTTTGTATATATATATAATATATATAAAATATATATATTTTAAATATATTATATATATATATATATATAATTATATATATATATATATATTATATATAATATATATATATATACCCCAATATATATATGGTTTTATTATTATATATATATATAATAAAATATATTATATATTATTTATTATACAAAATATATAATCATAGCTATATATTATATTTATATATATATATATAAAAATATATGTTATAAGAAATATAATTATATATTATATATAATATTTTATATATAATATATATATATAATATATATATATATATGCGTGTATATATATGTAAGTATATATATATATATATAATTTATATATATATATATATATTATTATAATATATATATATATATATATTTCCATAAAAATCATCTCATTTTTTCCAAATGAAAAAACGATGCATTTGCCCCTCCTAATGTGTTTGTTTCCTCAACATTGTTTATTTCATATTAATTAAAATTCTGGAAAATGGTTTGTTTCTTTACGCAGAGAAGCGTAACACGATATTCTCAAACTATGAGTACATGATTGTTTATTTGATTATAACCTGATCTTTATGTTTGTCCACATAGGAATTTGGCTGAGGTTCCTTCACATAGCTTTTTTTTTCAAAATTTCTATGTAATTTTTTGGGTTGTTGTTGTTGTTATTGTTACTGACAATTGTGGGGGGGAGAGGTTTATTTTCATTATAATTAGATCTTTAGCAGCCCACGTATTATTTCCGGGAGAGAGATCAATCCTGTCGTAAGTTTAATTATATCAAATAGACAATAAAAACAGACGATATGACGTTGTTTTCCATTAAGACATGTGGCCCTCATCCCCCCCCATAGAAAAGAAAAATAAAGCAAGAAGTACGCAAAATGACGCAGAAAAAGAAGAAGAAGGAAAAGGAAAGAAAAAAAGAGGAAGAAGAGAGAAGAAAGAAAGGGAAAATGAGAAAAGAAGAAGAGAGAAAAAAGAAAAAAAAAGAAGAAGAAAAAAGAAAAAAGAATGAAAAGGAGAGAAGGATCAAAAGAAAGAGAGAAAAAAAAGAAGAAAGAGAGGAAGAAGTAACTAAAAAAGAAAGAGAAGAAAGAATGATAAGGAAAGGGAAATGATAAGAAAAGGAAAATCGAAAAAAGAGTTAGAAAGAAAGAAAAAGAGAAAAAAGAGGCATGATAAGAAAGAGGTCGAAAGAAAGAAGGAAAAAAAAGAAAAAAATGAACGATAAGAAGGAGGATCAAAAGAAGATAGAAAAAAAAGAAAAACGAAAAATGATAAGAAAACAAGAAGAAACTTTGATCATTAGCTTTATTTGGGAGCAGATCGCTAATCACGGATTCCAAAGCGAAAAAAGGTCTCCTCGTAAAAGAGAAAGTGAACTTGCACTTCTCGTCGACTCACCAGGAAATGTCACTTTTAAAAAATATCGCTTCGTATCCAATAACAATTCAATATGAACATTGCTGGTCTGTAACGTGTTCGACTTCAGGGAACTAAGAATTTTGATAGATTACCTTTTTTTTCGTTGTGACATAATTAATTTGTATTGTTAGTTTTCCCATTGTTATCGTTATTATCATTTTATTATTAGTGTTATCCGTTTTTGTTTTCATTTTCATTTAGTTTCGTTGGTTTTAAGTCTATGTTATTTAGATTGATGTCGTATATCATTGTGTTTGCTGTATTCATTTTCATTTTTTGATATTCATATTTCATCCATAACATATTGTGATTTTTTTTTACTCATTCTATGTGATTCAGAATTTTATATAAGATATCCCTCTTCTGTGTCGCACCCCAAATTATAGTATGTAGCATGTTTTTTTTTTTTTTTTGTTTTTTCCACATTTTGTTATTCTGCGTGATCTGTTTTGTATGATCATTGTATTTCGTGTTACGTTTATTGGTGTGTTATGTCTGTATTCTTTATTTAGATATCTTGAAATACCCTATGGACTCGTGATAATATCTAACATCGTCTAAATACAAAGGTAATGATAACAATAATAATTATCTAAAGCAATTATTTTTGTTTTCACGCCACCAACCACTCAGCTACAGTTGGTAAATCCGCTTTTGTGTTATTGTGTTAATTGAACTGAAACTACATTGCAAATTTAAAAACCAGACTAAGGATTTAAAATGCACCAGGTTCCTGTTTCTCCGTATTTTACATCATTCCGCCATGGTTATGGTTCGGTACGTTATCAAGGGAATTTCAATTGAGTTTGTGGTTGCACGTATAAGGTTTATAAGAGGAATGTTTGTCGAGGAAGCAAGTTGTATGCTCAGTTCGCTCTAACTCTTTATTCATGGCAGAGAAGAACACTGTGCAAGCGAAAAAGAATATTGAAATACGTCATGTCTTTCCCCCTTTCTTTATGATATTCTGTCAAAAAGATGTCTTTGCTTTCGTTCTAATCATTCTAATTGTAAGGTTCATGTAGAATAATCATTTAAAACGCAACGAACTTAATCATGAATTGATAGCCTGACTGCAGAAGTATGCAACAACATTTAGATTACAAGCACCGAGTTTAGAGAGTTTGTGTGAAGTTGATTAAAGTATAACTTCGCTCAAATACTTTGGCTATGACATATATGTTATTGTTGTTAGTGGTGGTATTTGTGTTGTTGCTGTTGTTATCTCGTATGCGTATTTAAATCACTATGTTAAGACTCTGAAAGTGATTGATTACTGTAACCGAGTCATTGCAGTCTGTATCGACCTGTATGTGGTGGCTTTGCCTGTACTTACTGCAGTATCGGTACCGACGTTTACTGCAGTACCTACTATGGGATCTCAAGATTACTAATCGTCCAAAAGGAGATGTAAATGTTTGGATTTTTTTTTCTTTATAGTTCAAAGAAGTGTTCCATTACTCTTATAACTTATTGTGAGAAAGCCCATTGTATTGAGAAATGTACAAACGTGTCTAGTTAAATAATTTATCTCCTTATCCTTCGTTAAAGCTAAATTATTTGAAATGAGACTCATGAATAGCTAAATGCAATATTGAAGTTAGTTAACACTTCCTCTCTCCCTATCTTTATAAAACTAAAAGGTATTTTGTAATGTTTCAGAAAAAATGTAGTTTGGATTCCTTTGCTAAAGATGATTAAGTTATATGAGTTTATGTTCATTTGCTGATTCAAGATATTTTTCCCTCCGGGGTGATTTTTTTATTAGAATATATATGATTGATATATACATAATCATTATTAAGACATATCATATTAATCATTTGTGAACATAGATGAGTAAATATACAGAATTCCCGCCTCAGATACTGCACTGCATATACAAATACGCACATACACACGTACACACAGTCATACATTCATGCAAGGGACATGCATCATTTGAAATCTAATAATTTCAGAACAACTGAATTTCCCTAATTCAATTAACACATTACCCGTAAGGTCGTTAGTCTCATATAGCCGTATACATATTTAAGCCTTATGACTAGTTTCTTTGGACTCCTATAGTCTTAGATATGCAAAGCGTCTTTTTATTGATGTTTTAACCATAAGAATTCCTTTTTATCATACGGTTTTTCAAAAGAATATGAAAGTGTGATTACTGAAAAGGGAGGCGTTGAAATCAATATCATTTTCTTTTTATTATTATTACGAACAGCCAGAATTTTTCTTTTATTTCTCTCTCAAACTCTAGCAAAGCGCGATGAAAGAGATGGTCATCAAAGACACACAAAACACACCTTCATTTTGAATCTGATCGGCTTTGTGATGTCGCTCTCGATGGCAGCTTTCTGCCTATCTCTTTCCTTTCATTCTTTCTCTTTCTCCCTTTCCCTCACTCTCTCTCTCTCTCACACACACCACAACACACACACACCACACACACACACACACACACACACACACACACACACGCATATAATATATATATATATATACATATATATATATATTAATATATATATATAATTCTATATATATATATATATATAGTATCATATATATATATATATATATATATATATATATATATTATATATAATATATATATAATATATATTCAAATGTATTTTAATATATTGAACATATCTATATGTATATACATACATATATATATATATATATATATAATATATATTTTATATATATTTTTTATATTATATTATTATATGGTGTGTGTGGTGTGTGGGGTGTGGTGTGTTG
>NC_051411.1:25074812-25077312 GCF_015228065.2 Penaeus monodon
CACCCCCCCCCGGGGGAAAAAACCCCCCCAAACCACCCAAACCCCAAAAACAAAAAACACTTCCCCCCCGGGGCTTGACATGAACCTACCGTTAAAAAAGATATAAACAAAACAACACACACGTGTAATGTGACATATATTGTATATATATGTAGTATACACATATATATGTGTGTATATATAGATTATATGATATATTTATATATAAATATTAATATATATATATAATATATATATATATTATAATTATATAATATATAATTATTGTGTGTGTGTGTGTTGGTGTGTGTGAGTGTGTGTGTTGTGTGGTGTGTGGTGTGTGTGTGTGTGGTGTGTGGGGTATGTCTGGGGGTGTGTGTTGTGTGGTGTGTGGTGTGGGTGTGTGTATGCGGTGGTGTGTGTTGTGTGTGTGTGTGTGTGTGCGGGTATGTGTGTGTGGTGTAGCTTATGTGTGTGTGTGTGTAATATTAATAATATATATAAAAGAAGTAGAAGATAGAAGATAGATAGATAGATAGATAGATAGAAGATGATAGATAGATAGATAGAAAATGATAAAAAGAAGAGGGATAGATGACGATAGATAGATAGATAGATAGAGGATAGATAGTATAGATAGAAGGCAGGGGGGTACTATATGTAATAATATATATAAAATTATATATATATAATTATATTTTTATATATATTATATTATATTATATATATAGATAGATAGATAGATAGAGATAGTAGATAGATAGATAGATAGATGTGTGTAATTATATATATATATATATATAATATATTATATTATTTAATATATAATATTTTAAAATTGTGTTTTGTGTGTGTTTTTGAGTGTGTGTGTGTGTGTGTGTGTGTGTGGTGGTTTTGGTGTGTGTGTGGGGTTGGTAAATATGTATATATTATATATTTTAAATATATATATATATATATATATATATTATATATATATTTTATATAGTAATTATATATTATATAATATATAAAATAATATATATAATATAAATATAATATATATTATATATATATATATATATATATATATAATATATAATATATATATATAATACAACACACCACACACACAACCCCACCACACACACACACACAAAAACCCATATATATATATATATATATATATTAATATATATATATATATATATATATAAATATATATATATATATATTAATTTTAATATATATTTATATACAAATAAATATATAATAAGTATCAATGTATGCTACATATATGTATTTGTAGTGCATGTATTACATAATATATATATATATATAATATTTTAATATTTTATTATATATTTTATTATATATATATAATATATATATTATTTATACATATATATATAATATAATATATATTATATTATATAATATATTATAATATAATATTTTATATATATATATAATATAATATATATATTTATAATATATATATTATATTTTATATATATATTATATATATATTTGTATTTATATTGGGCCCCCTATTCCCCCACTTTTTATTAAATGGTTTTTTATTCAAGATTATGAGTTAAATTTTTAAATGGTTCTTTAATTATAGGTAATTTAAATAATAATCGATTATTTAAAAATGATTAATATGATACATGAGTTAATGGAATTCAAGGTTTAACTTAAATTTAAAAAAAAAAACAATACTTTTATTAACTGAATATAATCATTTTAAAAATAAAATTCAAATTCCAAATTTTATTAAAAAAAAACAGATAAGGGTTTATTTGTGTTCCTAATCTTTAAATACAGCAGATAGTTATGAACTGTTTTAAAATTCAGCCATGAAATATAAAAAAAACAAAAACAAAAATATGCAAAAAAAACGCATATTTTTTATTTAAACAAATACAAAATGAAGTAGCAATCATCATAAAAGTAATTAAGAATTCAATACTTCAATAATAAATAAATTAGAATTTTCAAAAATAACACGGGTCAGACAACTATAGTTAAATATATAAACATGGCAGTGAATTGAATATTTAATTGGAAAAAAAAGATCAAAGAAAAATTAATAGTTTATTTAAAAAAACCCCAATTAAGCTGCATTTCTATGTGAAAAGAATCAACCCCCAAGCACATAAAAGTAATTATCATAAAAAGCCAAAACTTGATAGACAAAAAAAAACGATCTTAATTAATTCCGTCGGATTGTCACTTTACGCATTCCGCTGATCCTTTAATTTAAAAAAAACTAATTTTTTAATTACCCCATAAATAACCTATTATTTTCCCTTAACGGGTTAAAAAAAAGATTATCTAACACCCCCCGTGTTTAATTTGACCTTAATCTAGCACATTTATTTGTTTTAACCATTGACCATTAACAAAATATTGCCACAGCATTAGGAAAATTTAGTAATCTAGTTGTTTCATTACATGTAGATAAAAAATGTTCATTTTGTTCCAAAATGGCACTCCTATGTTACTGTCTTCCATTTCTAATTCCTGTCCACTATAC
>NC_051411.1:25082312-25099062 GCF_015228065.2 Penaeus monodon
ATTTACAGCTCCATAGACATTTACCTATCCTACTCATACTTGGAGTAATGAGAGCGAAATTTTACGCTCACTCGGAGTGACCTAGGTCGAGAGAGGGTTGTTATATGATATAATATATATATATATATTATATATATAATAGACTACTAAATATGTCAGGTGTATATATGTATATATATATATAGTATGAGATGTAATATATATGGTATTAAATATATATATATAATATATATATATATATAATATATATAATAGATATATATATCTATATATAATATATATATATATATATATTATATATGCCTTGTGTGTGGGTGCATACATATATACAAATGTATATTCAATAACGGTATGCTCATGCTTGAGCAGCCGATGACCTCTTCCACCATCTTTCGCCACTAAACTCGAATCTTACGCATTTTCTTTCCACTTATACCATCGGCAGGCCGCAAATATCTTGATATTGTCGCTCAGTCTTGTCTTTGGTTGGCCTCTTCCTCTTTTTACTATCACCATCCCTTCAGCAAGTTTTCTCAAACTTTTACTTCTCATTACATGACAATAAACTTTAATTTCCTCTTGTTAAGATGTCCAAAAGTCGGGTCTTTACATTTATTTTCTCAGCACTCATATTCGTTCGTTCTCTGATCAGCTAATAGCAGTTATCGTTCTGTAACAACCCAATTTCAAAAACTAATGATCTTTTTCTGTCTATCATACTTCAACCACCCAACATCAGAACCATATGATGCAATGGAAAACTACTGAGTTCATATAAACTTCAGCTTTGTCCGTAAGGTAATGCTTCGGTCTCCAGATGTTATTGAGAGCAACTGTGGCCTTTGGCAATGGTAAATTCTTCTTTTTATCTCCGGTGAATAATCATATATTAGTTTTTTAAACAGCTCCAAGATAAGTGAACTCTGTCACATTTTCCACAATTCATTCCATGATGTAAATGTTCAATCATTGTTCATTGCCGGTTATCTTGACTCTTCATGATCTTAGTTTTCTTGGCATAAGAAATAAGCCGCCTTTTCGCTTGCTTCTCTAAACTTTCTAGTATTAGTTGTTGTAGTTTCAGTGATACTGCGGCAATCAAAAACTATATCTCGGGACCTTCAGATTTGATATTTTATATCCTCCAACATTCCACCAGTTCTTCAAAATTCTCTAGAGACCCCTCTCAACATTGTTTCAGGAATAATATATTAAAGAGGTGGAGATAGAATGCAAACCTGTCGTTTACTCCTTGTTGACTTCGAACCATTCTGTTAAACCCATAAGTGTTCTTAACAGCTGTTGTTGTTGGTCATACAAGGCTTTTATAAATTGGGATGATGTGGTTTTCTCGGAAAACTTCATATCGCTACATGTATTCAGAGGATATCGTGATCACACAGTATCGAAAGCTTTCAACATGATCGATGAAACACAGTTATAGGTCTTTTGATGTTCCTTGTTTTTCTATGATCAATTTTAAATTAAGAAATCTGGTTTCTGGTACCTTTCCAGGGCGGAAAACCTGCTTGTTTTTTTTTCCGGGGTTTTTTCTTTTTTTTTGCCCAATTTTCCTCTCTTAACTTCAAAACTTCATTTCTTTCAGCAATAATTTTCAACAAAATTTTGCTGCTGTGACTTATTAGGCAATTGTCCTATATTGTTGCATTGGACGTGCGTCACCTTTTTTAGGTATGGGAGTATAAAGACTGATTTTACCCAGCTTCTGGCCATTTTCTTTCATTCCATATTTTTGTACAGAGTTTGTAGAAGAAGTATTCAAAACACTTTCGCCACATTTTAATTAGTTTGCTGTTATTGTCATCTATCCGGGGCTCTGTTATCTTTACTTCTTTTATGGCTTTTATAACTTCGTCAGCAGTGGCGGTGGTTTCATTCCTCGCTGTCATGAGTCTAATTAATGGTGTTGTATTTTATAATTTTTTTGTATAAGTTGGAACAATATTGATTCCATTTATCTTTTACTTTTTTCCATCACAATAAAAACAAGTCCATCTCAGTTTTGATAGGTCCATGTAGTTTAAATTTTTCGTGGTGGATGTTTCTAACTCCTTGGTTAGAGTCTTTAGTGTCTTATATTGATAGAAAAAAAACAGTTTTCAATTCTCTGGCAATGTTCATTTAAATATTTTTCCTTATCTTGTCGCAATAATCTTTGAATTTTGTATTTTGTATTTTGTAAATTACTTTTTCAACTGGATTATTATTACCTTTTATTTTAGGAATCTTCTGTTTCAATTTCACTTAGTGTTTTTTTAGATATCAGGGGGAATTTGTCTTTTTCTTTTTGGCGATGTTCTTAAGCAGTGCTCAGCAAGAGTTTCTTTTCCTTCTGTTCCACAACTCATTGGGTGTTTTATCATCTTCACATTGATTGAGTATTTCAAATTTGTTTTTGAAACTGCAATTCTGTAATTGTTATCACGAGGGTTTGTAGTCGAGCTTTAGAGGTGGTGTTGGGACGATCCATACTTTTTGAGGTCTTATTTTAAAGTCGATAGTTAGTAGTGGTGGTCACCTGTTGCCAGTCGGCCACCAGGTCTTGTTTTCGATTATTTTTTTATGCAAACCTCTTCCATTTTTGGTTCAGCACAATGTAGTCAATTTGGTTTGCGATGTTCTTTGTCTGGTGAAAAAAACCCACTGTACAAGTGGTCTGGGTGGGTGGAACAATGTATTGGATTATAACTAAAATTATTTGTATACAGGAATTCAATAAATCTTACCGTCTTTCATTGATATTCTCCAAGGCCGATTTCCACAGGTGTCAATTTTTTAGATTATTTTTTCCTACTTTTGGCTTTGAAGGTCCCCATGAGTATTTTGAACATCTCTGTTAGGGATTGTTCTAAAGTATTTGGAGGAGAGTTATTAAAAAAAATTCCATTTTCTTCATACTGCAATATTGGTTGGTGCGTTAGCTTGTATGATACTATATTATGAGGTTTTGCTTGTTCTGACTTAAACTGCGATCATTTATTGGGCTGTACCCAATTAGTTGGATTTGCAGTTTTTTTCGTGAGAATCATAGCAACTCCGTACTATAATTTCCTTCTTCTTTTTCCAGAAAACAGACACTGTCTTGTTTCTTAGTTTTGAAACTTCCATTACTTTCCAATGGGGCTTCATTTTCTGATTCCTCGTATTTGAATGTGTATCTATCCATTAAGTTACAGACAGTATGTAATTTACCCAACTCTTTCATTTTCCTTTACCGTTCCACGTTTCCATTTTTAATGTGTTTTCTTCAATTGGACCTGTTTTTCTTTATCTTCTTTGTCTTCCAGATGCATATTTAAACATTGTCAGCCTGGTTTTGCCCACTAAACTAACGCGCCCCTTGATAACCCACGCGACGGGCGATGTGGTATGAATATCGTTTTCTGTATTTAATCATTGGTGTAGAGGTTTGCTCAGGGAGAAAATATAAAAGTTGCGTGGATCCCCCCCAGGCTCCTTCTCAACTCGCAGTTTCCAACTAAATAGGGGGAACTATCCTCCCGTTTTAAAACATTTACACTGAATAGCCGGGAAAATTTTTGGGTAAAACCAGCAACAGTAGAACTAAAGGGGTTTTTCACCAGATATCCTCCCCGGCTCCCGACATTTTCACCGCAACCCGGATGGGGACAATGGGTGCATCCTTGTTAAGGGCCCCCCAAAGGGTGCATTTTTATTGTTTTACCCGGGAAAACTTTTAACAAAAAAGTAAAAAAAAACTTCTTCAGTTTATATTTTTGATGAGATGGGAGGAAATAGATGTTTTTAATGAAATTTTAAAATCAGAGAAGTATTTACAAATACATACATACAAATATATATAATAAATATATTTAAAAAATATATATACATATATAATATATAAAGGGTTGGAGTAACCCGCGGTGATTCAGGTTTGGCAGTGTCTAAAATCGAACATCAAACCTTTACAAAAAAGGAAATCGTAAATTTTTAATTTAGAAAGAAGATGAGAAAAAAAACACCGGGAAGGATAGGGCCGATCTGAAAATAAGGAAACTACAATCATGGCAGTTTAATGGGAATGGAATATATAATTGCTTTACCAAAGTTTAAAAAGGTCTGAGAGCGGTCGAACACGACCGCTGTAAAAGACCTTTTAATTTTAGATAATCGGGGTTTACACTACTTTAAAGAAACACACAAAAAAAAAAACCAAAAAAAAAACAAATATAATATAATAAGAAATATATATATATATAATATATATAAAATATAAAATATAATTTAAAAATAATATATATAGATATATAAATATATAAATAATATATATATAATTTTTATATAATTAAAATATTAAAACACATATATAATATCACATACAACATACATACATACATAAACATACATACCAAAATGGTTTAAAATATATGTATAAATAAATTTGTAAATATATATATTATATATATATATAATATATAATAATTTATATATAATATTATAATATTCGGGGGGGTGTGGTGTGTGGTGTGGTGTGTGTGTGTGTGTGTGTGTGTGTGTGAGAGAGAGAGAGAGAGAGAGGAGAGAGAGAGAGAGGGGTGTGTGTGTGTGTGGTGTGGTGTGTGTGTGTGGTGTGTGTGGTGTGAAATTTTGGGGTGTTGTTTTGGTGTTGTGTGTTTTTTGTGGTGGCATGAAGGGTGTGTGTGGGAGGGGTGTGTGTGTTTTGGGGGGTGAGTCAGTGTGTGGTGTTGCTGAGGGAAGAAAAGGAGAGAGGAAGAAAGAGAGCAGACAGACAGAAACAGAGACAGAGACAAAAAAAAACAAAAAAAATAAGACAACGACAAGTATATAAGAAAGATCGTTTCAAACGCTATTCCCCCCTTACAGACCCCAATATTTAGAACCAAAATACAAAAAAAGTTAGCCAGACAAATTCACAAAACCGCAATGGCAATTTCCCAACAGCGGAAGTACTATTCCCGTTTTTGCCAAAAGGGGGTTTTGGGTCAGTACACGCAACCGGGGTTTGGGGTTGGGGGGGGGAGGGGGCAAAATCATTTATTTCGTCTTAGTGTTTATTTTTTTCTATTTTTTTAATTATATTTTGTTGTTTGTTCTGCTTTACATTTGATTCCTCTGTTATTCTATTAGTGTTATATATTTATTTATTATTATCATTATATTATCTTTATGTTGTTATATTACGCTATTTTTATTTTAATTACGCTTTTATTTTTTACTCTCTTATTATTATTATCTAATCTACTTTAGATCTCTATTCTTCTATTATTCTATTCTATTATCTTTGTTCAGTATTTATTTCCATGTGGTTTTTTATGTTCTCTATATTGTATATCTCATTTATTTATTTTATCTCTGCTCATTTACCGCGTCATTATATACAACAAATATATTTGTTCGTCTGTATTTTGCTTTTTATTTAAATATTTTTCGTCATAAAACCAATTTTTCTGAAATTTTATGCAAATATTTTTTCATTATCATTTTCATTCTTATAATTATATCTAAAATGATAATGATAATTACCACTATTGCTATTATTACCTTTATTATTATCAACATTGTTATAATAATTAGCAATGTTATTATCATCGTAATCATCATTCTTAACCGAATGTCAACTGCAAGACTACAATGCCATCCCCATTGTAATAAAAGTTATCTATTGATTACTCATAGAGGGCCTGTTGTCTACCTATTCTTATGTTACCCTTTTCCTTACTTGGAAAGCTAATTTCTTTTATTTTAGTGTCTGATTTATTGAATTTTAATAAAATTTTGATTATCAAATATCAATAAGAATGATAACAAGTCAATATAATAATATAGAAACAAAAGACATTTTTCCCGCCATTCAAGGAGGGAAATCGGGTTTGGGTCACTAGGCCAACTAAATATTGGTATATATGTGGTGTGTGTACATTATATATATATATATAATATATATATATTTTAATTTTATATTTTGGGGGGTGTGTGTGTGTGTGTGTGTGTGTGTGGTGTGTGTGTTGTGTGTGTGGTGTGGTGTGTGTGTGTGTGTGTGTGTGTGTGTGTCTGTGTGTGTCTGTGTGTGTATGTGTAACGAAGCTCTAAAATCTAAAGGAGATAGCACGTAAACCCGCTGACATTGGGTTAAGTATATTAGTATTAGTGTCATTGTTATAGTTATCATTTTTTATTTCTTTCATCCTTTTCATTCTCTCATCATCGTTATTATCATTACCCATATCAATATCTTTATTTTTTTTTTTTTTTCTACTAATAACATTATTGTTGTTGTCGTTGTTGTTTTGTTGTGGTTATATCGTCATCAATGTTATTATGATTATATCAATATTACTGTGATTATGATGATTACTATCATTACCATTAATATCATTTATAACTTTTATAATTGTTATCGTAATCATCAATTTAAAAAATTTTTAATATTATCATCATTTTATGATTGCCTTAGATCACGTTTTTTATTATATTATTATTATATTATTATATTATTATTTTATTTTATTATTATCATTATTTTTATTATTATATTATTATTATCATTTTGATTTATTATTTTTTTATCATTATTATCATTATCATTACCATTATCATCATCATCATCATCATTTAATTTTATTATCATTTTTATTAGTATCATATCACTATTGTTGTCATTATGACTATTATCTCTACCGTTTTGATTATCTTTTGTGCTACTGTTATTTTTTCATTTATGACGATGATGATCATCATCATAACCATGATGATGATGATGAGGAGGAGGGGGAAAGGGAGAGGAAAAATTATCATAATTTTATTGCGATTATCATTTTTTACTACTAATGATTATGCTACTGCTGCTGTTTTTATTATTATCTTTATCACCATTATATTAATGTCTTCCACTTTATTATTATTTTATACTATATTATTATTGTTATTATCATCATTATCATTATCATTATCATTACATCCTTATCAATATCAATATAATTTCTATTATCAATATCATCATTACCCATTATTAATGCTATTTTTATCATCACTTTAGTACATTTTTAATATTATCATTGTTGTTAGTGTCATTAGTGTTTCATTAGTTTATCATTAATAGCGTTGTTGTTATTGCTCTTATCATTTTAAATATCATGGTTATGATAATGCTAAATATAATATATCCATTTTTTTCTTTCCTTTTCTCATTCAGTTAATGGGGAGAGGAAATGATGAAGCAGATGTGTTTTATTTTTCTTCAATGTCGTAGAAGGTTGAAGGAAACTTATTCATCTGTAAGTTCTATTATGGGAGAAAATAGCATACACTGGTAAATAAAGATCCCTGTGCACAGGGATGTAATCAAGATCTCCTCTAGCGCAAAACATTGTGGGCACCTTTGCAGCCATTAGAAACGTGAATCCGAAACAAAGTTCTTCACTACAGTCCAGTCCCTTTGAGGACATTGGCAGATCCCATTTAACGAAGAAGACCAGGATCTTACGACATTCATAAAACACATTTGGTCGTTTCAGGTACTGTAGAGGGCCGATGGATGTGCTACAATAGGTGAAGCTTTTTGCAACGAGGGGACGAGGCATTTGCGAATTGCTTTAAAGTGAAAACTACATCAATATCATCAATGAACTGACAGGATCTCTCCATAAAACATAGCAATAAATTGTTGTTGATGCCCTCTCCGTATCGTTTGTGGAATCCGGAGAAAGTACATGCGATTGCAATGTTCCAACACCAGCCATCTGCACATACCTCCAGTGTCATCGCATCTTCAGCAGCAGGCTACGTTCCCTTACGTTCCCGAATTTGCTGATAGCGAGACACGCTAAGCTACTACAGATTTCGAGTTGACGTAGTGCAAGATCTACTTGCTGTGAAAATAGCACTTCTGCTTAGTTATGGCCCACCGCCCAAGAAATATTAGCTGGATGCATCGAGAATCCACGTCCCCAGCGATGAAGAAGAATTTCCTTACATATTTATGGTACATGGCGCTCTGGCTAGTAATTTTGCACCCGGATGCATTGTCTCGCGCCCATTTAGCCGTCCAACCCAAGAAGATGAGATTGCGAAGATACGACAGGCTATATTGTCACCACATTACCTGTGTTGAAGCAGCTATGAAGAAGGTTAAATACCTGACTCTCAAGAAAGCATCATCATTGAATGTGAGGCATTTGGCTGTAAACCATTGTAACTGATCACACAGGATGAACCCCACACCAGAGTCTGTATGGTTATCCCCCTACGCCCCATACCCCTCCCATTTCCAGCGCATTCGCCGGGAATGGGTAGCAGGAGCTGACAGTTGTGATCGCTGGGCCAGCCAACGAGCCCCAGATGCTGAAACCGAGCAAATCAGTCTAGCTCGGGCTCCCCCGACCACTCAGCGTTGGGATCGACGTCCGCATCCGGAACCTGACGACGAAGCGATGGGGGCGTCCTCGGCGGGAATCGGGGAAAAAGGGAAAATCAAGCGACTACCCTATCAAGACTGCAGTGGAGGTTTTATTGTTTTTTTCAACCAGTACAGCTCCCTGCGGAAGAAAAATCTGCTGCATAGGAGTCACGGTCGCAAGAACAGACCCTACCCCGTCGTTTCGACTTTTAAAAAACGAGAACAAAGAAAATACACCAGAGATTTGGGCACCATGAGCGCCAAGGGGAAGGGGAGATGTGAGATATGATCTTATGGGTGTGTTTTATATACTCCGAGAATGTGATATCTTTTATGTATATAATTTTATATCTTTTTTATATATTACACACGGAAGATTCATGTTTAATTTATTGTGTACATTTGTATAATTTTCAGTTGCATTAAAAATTTATTTTTCACATTTTCATCCCCCCCTATCTCTAATCTTTATTACCAGAGTACTGATTTTTCCCAATAGTGAGAAATTTAAAGATGAAGCGAGTTTTACCCCAGTTCTTCTACGAACATTAAATTGAGGACAAAATAAATCTCATTTCACTTTCTCTCTCCATTCGCTTCCATCCTGTGCTTGCAAAAGCAAAAAAAAAGAAAAAAAAACATTTAAAAATTAAGTAAAACGTTCTTTTCCACACATAATTTTGCCTGAAGTTTAAAAGAATAAAAAAATTAAAAAGCGAAAAAAGCGAAAGGCACTCCCCTAAAGATAAGAACACATTAAATAGACAAATATAAGAACTCAAAGATAGTGAATTCCCTTCCCAGGTTTTTTTCTGTAGACTAAATTTTTATTCGTACATAAGTGGGGCATCGAAAAACCCCACTAATTTTTTCTTTTTTTTGTGAACACAAGCAAAGGTAAAAAAAAAAACGAAAATGATAAAAAAAACACACCCTCTCAATATAAACGATACAACCTGCCTCCCCCACCTTATGACAGCCAGAAACCCTATTCGAAACCCCCTTTAAAATGAATCCCATCCCCTTCCACCCCATAACCGCAATCAAATCCTTTTCCCCCGTCCCTTTTATAAAAATCCCGCGATAAACTCCTTTATATCGAATAAAACTCCATAAAGCTCGCAATATCCCCCGGGGTAAAACCCGCCAAAAAGCCAAGAATCCGCCAAATTTTTTCGCGATAAAACAGGGGGAATTAGAGGAGGGGTTCAGCCGGGGGGAACCGGGCTAATTCTCATAGTGGGGTTATCATTTATTTGGGGTTTTTCTTTGCCCTATGGACTTTCGAGGAAGGGGTTTGGGGGGGGGTCTCATTTTTGGATTTCTTCTTTTTTTTCGTTTTTTCCTTTTTTTTTTTTTTTTTTTTTTATTCTTCCTTTGGGTTTTTTCTTTTCTTCTTTCGTTTTTTAATAGCTTTTATTTTCGTACAACCGATGCACAATACAACACAACCCCCCACACACACACAGTACCCACACCCCCAACACACACCACAAAAAAACACACACACAACACCCCACAACACACACACACACACACACATACACACAAAATTAAAATATAAAAAAAATATATATACTATAAAAAAAATATATAATACATATAATTCACTAACTATATTATATATATATATAATATATATATATATAATATAAATATACATATAATTATATAATTTCAATATTAAATTTGTATATATAATATATATATTATATAATTATATATATTATATTTCTATTGCACACACAAAACCACACAACACACACACCACAACACACACCCACCACAAATAATATATATAATGGGGTGTGTGTGGTGTGTGGGGGGGTGGTGGGTGTGTGGTGTGTGGGTGTTTGTGTGTGTGTGTGTGTGTGTGTGTGTGGGTGTATAGTAATAATAATAATTATATATATTATATATATTATATATATAATTTTTATATTATAAAATATATAATATAAATATATATATAATATATATAATAATATATATATAAAAATGAGTGTCGATGATAGGTCAATGTATGTAATAATAATATACAATAGAAACATATACAAAAGACATACAACATATATATAAAATATATATAGAATATAATATATTAATAATAATATTATATGAGAATATAATATATATATTATATATAATATATATATATAATAATTATATAATTTCAATAACAACACACACAACACACACACAAACACACACACACCCCAACACACACAAAACACCACAACACACACACACACCACACAACACACAATATTAATATATGGGGGTGTGTGTGGTGTGGTGTGTGTGTGTGGGTGGTGTGTGGCAATAGCAATATAATAATATAATATATATATTAAATTTTATTATATAATACTAAAATTAAATGTTTTAAATATAGGTATATGTATATTATATTATATATATTTTATATAATATATAATATAAAGTATAGAATATATATGTATATAAAATATATAAATAATAAAATATATAATATAATATATATATATATTTAATATATATATATGTGTGCTGTTTTGTGTGTGGGTGGTTGTGTGGGTGTGGGGGGTTGTGTTTGTGGTGGTGTGTGTGTGTGTGTGTGTACGTGTGTTTTGGGGGGTTTGGTGTGTAGTGTGCATTTTGGGTGTACGAAAATATAAAGTAAATTCAAAAAAACGAAAAGAAAGAAAAAGAAAAAAATCCAAGGAAGATATAAAAAAAAAAAAAAAAATAAAAAAGGAAAAACAGAAAAAAAAGAAAGAGAACGAAATCCAGAAATGAGACCCGCCCCCCAAACCCCTTCCTCGAAAGTCCATAAGGGCGAAGAATAAACCAAAATGAATGACTGAACCGCCACTATGAGATATTAGCCCGGTTCGCCCCGGCTGACACCTGCCTCTAATTCCCCCTGATTTATCGGCGTAAAAATTTGGCGAGATTCTTGGCTATTTTGGCGGGTTTTACGCCGGGGATATTGCGAGCTTTATGGCAGTTTTATTCGATATCAAGGAGTTTATCGCGGGATTTATATAGAATCGGGATCGACGGGAGAAGGATTTGATTGCGGTTATAGTGGATGGAAGGGGATCGGATTCAGTTTAAATGGGGTTTCGAATAGGGTTTCTGGCTGATCATAAGGTGGCGGAGGCAAGGTTGTATCGTTTATATATGGAGAGGGTGTGTTGTTTATCATTTTCAGTTTGTTTTTACCTTTGCTTGTGTATCACAAAAAATAAAGAAGAAATTAGTAGGGTTTCGATGTCAACTTAATGTACTGAAAGTATACATTTAGTCTACAGAACATAAAAGCCTGGGAAGGTAATTCACTATCTTAGCAGTTCTTATATTTGTCTATTTAAATGTGTTCTTATCTTTAGGGTATGTGCCTTTCGCTTTTTACGCCTTTTTAATTTCTTATTCATTTAATCTTCAGGCAAAATTATGTGTGGAAGAACGTTTTACTTATATTTTCAATGTTTTTTTTTCTTTTTTTTTGCTTTTGCAAGCACAGGATGGAAGCGAATGGAGAGAGAAAGTGAAGAATGAGATTTATTTTGTCCTCAATTTAATGTTCGTAGAAGACTGAGGTAAAACTCGCATTCATCTTTAAGTTCTCACTATTGGAAAAATATCAGTACTCTGGTAAATAAAGATTAGAGATAGAGGGGGATGAAAATGTGAGAAATGAATTTTAATGCAACTGATAATTATACTAATGTACACAATAAATTGAACATGAATCTTCCGTGTGTAATATATATAAAAGATATCAATGTAATATACATAAAAGATATCACATTCTCGGAGTATATAAAACACATCATAAGATCATATCTCACATCTCCCCTTCCCCTTGGCGCTCATGGTGTCAATCTCTGGTGTATTTTCTTTGTTCTCTGTTCTTTAAAGTCGAAACGACGAGGTAGGGTCTGTTCTTGCAGACCAGTGAACTCATATGCAGCAGATTTTTCTTCCGCAGGGAGCTGTACTGGTTGAAGAAAACAATATACCTCCACTCGCAGTCTTGATAGGGTAGTCGCTTGATCTTCCTTTCCCCGATTCAGCGCCGAGGACGTCCCATCGCTTCGTCGTCAGGTTCCGGATGCGGACGTCGATCCCAACGCTGAGTGGTCGTGGGAGTCGAGCTAGACTGATTTGCTCGGTTTCAGCATCTCGGGCTCGTTGGCTGGTCAGCGATCACAACTGTCAGCTCCTGCTAGCCATTCCTCGGCGAATGCGCTGGCATGGGAGGGGATATGGGGCGTAGTGGATAACCATACAGACTCTGGTGTGGGGTTCATCCTGTGTGATCAGTTACAATGGTTTACAGCCAAATGCCTCACATTCAATGATGATGCTTTCTTGAGAGTCAGGTATTTAACCTTCTTCATAGCTGCTTCAACACAGGTAATGTGGTGACAATATAGCCTGTCGTATCTTCGCAATCTCATCTTCTTGGGTTGGACGGCTAAATGGGCGCGAGACAATGCATCCGGGATGCAAAATTACTAGCCAGAGCGCCATGTAGCCATAAATATGTAAGGAACATTCTTCTTCAGTCGCTGGGGACGTGGATTCTCGACTGCATCCAGCTAATATTTCTTGGGGCGGTGGTCCATAACTAAGCAGAAGTGTATTGCACAGCAAGTAGATTTGCACTACGTCAACTCGAACTCTGTAGTAGCTTAGCGTGTCTCGCTATCAGCCAAAAAACGGGAACGTAAGGGAACGTAGCACTGCTGCTGAAAAATGCGATGACACTGGAGGTATGTGCAGAGGCTGTGTGGAAACATGCAATCGCATGTACTTTCTCCGGATCCACAAAACGATACGGAGAGGGCATCAACAACAATTATTTCTATGTTTATGGAGAGAATCCCGTCAGTTCATTTATGATATGTGATGTAGTTTTCCCCTTTAACGCAATTTGCAAATGCCTCGTCCCTCGTTGCAAAACGCTTCACCTATTGTAGCACATCCATCGGCCCTCTACAGTACCTGAAACGACCAAAATGGGTTTATGAATGTCGTAAGATCCTGGTCTCTTTGTTAAGGGGATCTGCCAATGTCCTCAATGGGACTGGGACTGTAGTGAAGAACTTGTCTTCGGTTTCACTTTCAAATGGCGAAAAAGGGTCCCCCCCCACAATGTTTTGCGTTTTAGAGAGAGATTTGATTACACCCCTTGCACATGATCTTTATTTACCATGTACTGCTTTTTTCTCCCAAATAAGAATTACAGAGAAAAAGTTTCCTTAAACCTTCTACGAACATTAAAGAGAAGAAAAAAAAAAAATTGCTCACTTTTCCCCCCCATTAACGAATGAGAAAAAAAGGAAAGAAGAAAATGGATATATAATTTCCATTTTCCAAACCATGAGATGAAAATGAAAGAGAAATAACAACAACCTTTTAATGAAAGCTAATGAAAACACAAAAGCACTAACAAAATGAAAATTTTAAAAGTGACTAAAAGTGAGAAAAAAAATAGCATTAATAAGAAAGATGATATGATAAAAAAAATTATATGATATTGATAAGGATAGTAATGATAAGATAAGAAAAGATGATAATAAAATAATAAGATAGTAATAATAAAAAATAATAAAGGGAAAAACATTAATAATAATGGTGATAAAGATAATAATAAAACAGCGCAGTAGCATAACATTTGTAGTAAAAAATGATAATGCAATAAAAATTTTGATAATTTTTCCTCTCCCTTCCCCTCCCCCTCATCATCATCATCAGGTTTTGTGATGATCATTTACGCAAAATGAAAAAAAAAACAGTAGCACAAAGAAAACAAAACGGTAGAATAATAGTCATAAGACAACAATAGTGTAAAAGATACTAAGAAAATGATAATAATAATAATAATGATAATGATATGATGATAATGGTAATGAACTGAAATAAGATAAAAAAAAATAATAATAATAATAAAAATAAAAAAGACAATGACAATGATAAGAAATTTAAGAAAGATAAGATAATGATAATGTAAGATAATGATAATGATAAAAATAAAATAAAATAATAATAATAATAATAATAATAATAAAAAAATAACAGGAACAAGGCAAATTAAAAATGATGTAAATTAAAAAGTTTTAAAATTTATGATTTCGAAAAATTATAAAAGTTTTTGAGATATTTAAAGGTAATGATAGTAATCATAATAACACAGTAATATTTATAATAATTTTAATAACATTTATGACGATTTTTTAACCACAACAAAACAACAACGACAACAACCAATGTTATATAGAAAAAAAAAAAAAAAATAATGATTGAAGATAATGATAATAACGATGATGAGGGGAAAGAAGAGGATGAAAGAAAAAAAAATGATAACTAAACAATGACACTAATATAATATACTAACCCAATGCAGCGGGTTACGTGCATCCCTTTAGATTTTTGAGTTCGTACACAACACACAAGACACACACGACACACACACACAACACACACACACACCCAAAAACACAACCCCACACACACACAAACACCACCACACACACACACACACACACAACCAACCACACACAATATAAATAATATATATTATATATAATAATTTTAAAATTTAAAGTTCACCACACACATTAACACAATATTAGTGGCCCTAGGACCAAATTTATTTCCCCCCCTTGAATGGCGGGAAAAGGCTTTTTTGTTTTTAATATTATAATATGACATGTTTCATTCTTTTTGAATTTTGATAACAAATGTTATTTTAAAAAATCAAAACACAAAGACACTAAATAAAGAAATTTTAACTTTCCAAAAAAAGGAAAAAAAGGGAAACAGATAAGAAGGTAAGACAGAAAAAGCCCTCTAGAGAAATCAATAGATAAAAATTTTATTTCAAGGGCATGGTTTTTACTTGCAGTGACATTTGGTTTGAATGAGGGGAAAGAGATAATAACATTTTTTTTTAATTTTTTATAAAATGTTTAAATAATAAAGGGGGTAAAGCAAAGTGGGAAATTTTCATTTTTATTTAGAATAATTAAAGAATGTAAAGATAATGACAAAAATATTTTCTAATATCAAGAAATAGGTTTTTGACGAAAAATATTGATAAAAAAAAAAACAGCGAAAAAAATAATTGTGTATATAATGACCCGGGAAAAAAGCAGAATAAAAAAATAAATGAGATATACAATATAGAGAACATAAAAAAACCACATGGAAAAAAATAACAAAGATAATAGAATAAAAAATAGGAATAGGGGATCTAAAGGTTTAGAAAAAATAATAAGAGATAATAATAATAGGAATATAAAAATAAAAAAGGTAATTAACAAACAATAAAAGATAATATAAGTAATAAAAAAATAAAAATATAACACAAATAGAAAACAGAGGAATCAAAAGAAAAAGCAGAACAAACAACAAAAAAATAAAAAAAAAAAATAGAAAAAACTAAACAACAAGCGAAAAAGATTTGCCCCTCCCCCCCCAACCACCCCGGTTTCGTGTGACGAACCGAACCTCCTTTTTCAAAAAGGAAAAGACTCCCCTGATGGTTTCCATTGCGGTTGGAATTTTGTCATGGGGTAACTATTTTTTATTTTGGGCTGAATATATGGGTGTGATGAATGGGGTAATAGACAGGTCTAGAAACTGACATGCTTATATACTTGTCGTATGTCTTTTTGGTTTTTTTTTCGTCTCTGCGTTTTGCGTCGTCTCTCTTTTTTCTCTCTCTCTTTTTCTCCCTCAGAACACACACCAATGACCACACACACACAACACACACACACACTCACAACCAAACCCCACCTAGCACACACACACAAACCACAACGACACAAACACCACACACACATTCAAACACAACACCCACCCCACACACACCACACACACACACACACACACACTCTCTCTCTCTCTCCTCCCTCTCTCCTCTCTCTCTCACACAACACAACACACACACACCCACACCACACCACACACACACACACACGAATAGTAATATATAATAAAATAAAAATTTAAAATATAAATATATATATAATATATAATATAACATATATTATATAAAATATATATATACACATAAGTATGTATGTATGTATGAGTAGTATGTAGTATGTTGTAATAATAATATGTGTATATAATATAAATATAATATATATATATTTTATAAAATTATATTATATAAAATTTTATATATATAATATAATAATATATATAATATTAATAATTTTAAAATATATATTAAATATAATATGATAATATACTTTCCCATTTTTTTTGTTAGGGTTTCGTGTAAGATAGTGCAACCCCCATTTTCTGAAAGTCAAAGGGCGTTTACAGCGGCGTGTTCGCACCGCCCCC
>NC_051411.1:25099162-25106662 GCF_015228065.2 Penaeus monodon
CAAAGGGGAAGAAAATTCAAAACAAGAGAAAAATTTTTTAAAACATCAGAAAACATTTCGTGCGTCAAGTTTTAAAAAAAACATTTATTTCACTTCAAAGGTTTTGTTTCCCGACAAATTCCAACAAAAAACCCCCAAAAAAAAAAACAAAAAAACCAAAAGCAAGAAACCAAATTTTTTTTTTTTGTGGCCCTGTAGGTTTTATATTGGGGGGGGGGTTGGGGGGGATAAAAAAAATTTATTTTACAAAAACCCCCCTTTTTTAAACCTTTCAGACTTTTGTTTTTTAGAAAAATTTCTTTAAAATTTCACACCAACCCAAAACCCAACACACCAAAAAAAAACCACGAAAAACACACGAAACCGAACCCACCAAAAAAACACATAAAAAATAAAATAAAGAAAAGTAAAAAAAAAAAAAAATTTTTCCCCTTAATCCCAAAAAAATTTTTAAAAATTTTAAAAAAAAAATTCCACAATAAAAAGATTTTTTTTTAAGATAACCCCCCTTTCAATCAACCCCCCATTCAGGGGGATATACACAAAAATTTTATTAAAATTCCCGCAAAACACACCAAAATTTTTACTGTCCCCATAATCCCGGAAAAAAAAAAAAAAAACCTGTTTCCCCCCCGCGTTTTTTCCCCCCAAATTAATGATTTTACTTTTAATTATAAGGGGTGGGGCATTGCAAGGGTCTGTTACGCCGCTGTAACCCAATATTATGATATGTAAATTTTTTTTTTTCCCCCCCCTATTTTTTTTATTTTTTTTTTTTGAATTTTGTTTTTTTTTTTGGGGGAAAAATTTTTTTATTAATTTTTTTTTAAAATTTATTTTTTTAATTTTTTAAATCTTTAATATATTTTTAAATTTTTAATAAAAATTAATAAAATTTTTTTATAATAAAATTTATAATATATTTAAAAATTTTATTTTTTTATATTTATATTTTATTTTTTTATTTTAATATTAATAAATAAATTTATACAAAAAAAAATAAATTTATATATTTAAAATTTACCCCCTATTTTATATAATAATTAATATATTTTATAAAATAAACCCCCATAAAAACTTTTCTTAATTTATTATAATATATATTTATTATTTATCTTTAAAAATAATATATATATAAAACATACAATAATATAATATTATATATTCATCTTATCCCATATAATCCCTAATTAACTTTACATCTATGCATACATCCTATACATGCTTTTGATCCCTACTACTCAATTACAGAAATATCAACACATATCATAATACAATACATACTATACAAAACATAAAACATACATACATCATACCATAATACATACATACAATATGGGGGGGGGTGCTTGACTCGGGTGATTAAGCGAGGGTTTGGGGGTTACCCCTGGGTTTTGAGAAGTGTTTGCACCTTTCGCTTGCAGCTACCCCCCCGCTTTCAAACCCTGGTACAAAAAAGGGAAAGCAATGTACTTAAGATTCTCCCCTGCACTCATAGCCTTCCTTATCAAGCCCTTCAGCTGCCTCCTTGGGGCTGCCCGGGAAACTAGTCCCCCTTGCGGTACTGGCTAAACGGGGGGCTCTTGGGGAACGGGAGGAGGCCCAAAAGGAGGGGAGTCATGGCCCCCCTCATGTACTAACTCCTCCCCCTTTTACCCCCTGGGGTTAATGGGTTTGGGGCTGTAGGGAGGCAACCCCTTTGCCAATCTGCTCCCCAAGATAACCCCTTTCAGCAAAAAATCATATAGTTTTGGTGCTGGGGGGAAAAATGGCAAAACGTCCCCTTAAACCCAAAGTAAGGCAGGCGTGGGCCCCGCCGGGGTTGCGACCACTGAACACTCAGTCTGGGAGCGGGGTTAACCCCGTCCCGTTGCATCCGGCGGCCGCCAACCTGGCGAAGGGCTCTGGACAAGGCCCACAGGACCCCCCCCACTGGACTATTAAACCTGCAGCCACAACCTTTCACTATAGGGGGGGAACGTGGGGAGGGGTGGCAGAGGGGCGTTCACCCGGGAATGAATTCCCCTCGGGTTAAAACCTCAAGCGGGGCGCAGGTGGGCTTGGAACATCCGCTCTTGGTGACATGAAGATCGGTGACCACTACTGCCCCCGGGGGAGCTGAAGAAACCTGGGATTTTGAGAATATCTGGCAGGGCAAAAATTACGGGGGTGCCTACTTATTAGGGGTCGGGGCCCATAATAAGTAGAGCCATAGCCTTTTTCCAGCAGACTTCAACCTTTGGTAGTAGAGGCCACTCTATTTGAAAAAGGGTTTAATGGTACTGAGACAAATTTTACTTTAGCTTCATGTCTTCTTATTGCTGTGTACCCCCCCTATGAGTTTTAAACTTGAAGAAATTTTTTATCTAAATTTGCTCTGGACGACAGGCCCCCCTCGGGAGATATTCGTTTGTTTCTTTTTTTTATTTTCAGTTTTTGGTTTTGGCTGCGATAGTTGGTTAAAAGATTCGATCCGGCAGGAAAAAACCTCCTTTTTTCCCGGACTTTGCTGGTCCCAAAACTGGGATTTCTTGGTCCAGTTTTCTGCCCTGCATCATTGGGACTTCGTACAGCTATACAGGAAAGTCCCTAAAACTGCGGGTGTAGGGAGTCCCCGAGTTCTGTGGGAACTGACATAGATTTGTTGGGGGTACTCCCCGGGGTCCATTTAAAACCCCTCCACATTCCAAAACCCCTTGGGGTTTTTTTCATGTGGACAGATTGGGGAGGGGTGTGTGCCTGGGGGGTTTGCTGAAGAGCAAGACTGAATTTCATCTTGCAGGAGACCTGGAAGCTACCGATGCTTGTCCCGGGATCATGACCGTTTTAAAGGGGGGACATGCTAAGAAGGGACAATTTAAAAAAGTAACCGGGCGAGGAGGTCGAAACCCTTTTCCTAGTAAATGAAACCTTCTCCTGCCTACCAAGCCCGGGAAAAAACCCCTGAACTCCAGCCCCCTCACACCCCGATTGCATTTCCCGCTCAGCAAGTGACCAGAAATTCAACCCTGTTGGGGGTGGGGTGCTTGGGCTAAAATATTTTGGTAGTTTACCCGGGCGATCCCCCACAATTAACGTGGATGCGGTTAGTGTCAAAAAAAATTCCTTTCCCCAACCCACCCACAGCAGGATCCACCCTCACAGCTGAACTGTTAAACCTGGTGAAAAACCTATGGAAAATTTTTTTGTCTTAATTCCACCTGGCAATATTCCCCCTGACCTGCTTGAGGGGGGGGTTCCCCATTTGGAAGGGGAAAGGGGATCAGTGAGACTGCAGCAATCACCAGGCATTACCTTTCTCAGGGATACCAACAAGGTTCTTGTGCACATCCTTCTGAGACGTATCAGGACCAACCTGAGGAAACCCGAGGCTGGGCAGTCTTTTTACTTACGAAGTCCCCCCAATAGACGTATCCTGGCACCGGTCATTTTTAGAGCCTGATGTAAGCTGCATCTTACTCGACCCAAGAAGGTGTTTGATGCAGTGCTTGCGAAACCTTTGGGGATCCTGAACTAAGGGGAAATCCAACCCAAAGTTAATTTGGTTAAAAAACAACCTTTATGTACTGAAAGTGCTGAAAGTGTTGTGGGGGGCTGTCCCCCAAACTTCTTCCCCCCCTTTTTTCAGGAGTGGGCAAAGGGGTGTTTTCTTGCACCAGACTTTTTTCAACATTGCAGGAAAGGATCGGTAGAAAAAATTTTCCAAAGTCACTGGGAACAACTCTGGGGGAACATCAAGGTTTAAAACCTTTGGGTTTGGGGTGATAATGTTGTTATTCTTTTGAAAACCCCTGGGAAACCCTATGGGGGCTCCCCCTTTTGTTTTCATCGAGGAAGCCCCTGGGGCCCGAGGCTCCTGAACCAAGTCATAGTCCAGGACCCCTTTGGGGGGCCTCCTGATCAGGAAGCATCAAGGTCGCAGAGACTTTATATACCTCAGTAATGCATTCATGACTCCGGGTTTTCAACCAAAATCAAGAAAAAATTGTCCTGGCGCAGGGGGGGCATAAAATCTCTGAAAATGTATTTGGGAAAAGCCCCGGACCTGGCAGAAAGGCCATCCACGTGATACTGCCCAGTTTTTACTTACGGGGTAAAAACCTGGACAAAAGATCTTGTTTTGGAATTCGTTTGATGCCTTTTGTCCAAGTCCCTTGGGGCTGGATCATGGATAAGTTGGCGGGCCTTGCCAAAAAAAAACGGTTGCACCCGGGGAGTGGGGGACAAGAACCCCGTTACTTGCACAATCCGCGATCGCTAACCGGTTAACGATTTCCTGGCTCGTTTTCCCAAGGTGTCCCCGCCCACCAGACGCTCTGTCCGAAACGACCTTGGGTGGAGGGGCCTGTGGGGCGACCAGGAAGTCTGGTTTTTTGGCCCGATCGATTAAAACCTGTCTAGAGATGGGCCCCGGGGCCCCACTGCGGCTGCCCCATGAGGGACCCCCCTTTGGGTGGAAAGAAGGGGTGGAAAACAGTTCGCCCCCCGCCCCCGTTGCTCCCCAGTGAGAAGATTATGGTATAAAAACTGCGTATTGCATTATCCGGTACATGTACACAAGTACACACCCCCAAACCCCACACCACACCCCACAACAAAACCCCAAATATAAATATTATTTAAAATAATTTATATATATTATAAATTTAATTATAATATTATATATATATAATATAATAATATTGCACACACACCACACACACCCACACACACAACACACACCACACACACCACAAAAAACCCAAAACCACACACAACCAACACATACCCCAACAAACAAACCAAAAAAACACACACACCTACACTCCCCACCCCCAAAAACCACACCACACACACACACCACACACACACACACCAAACCACACACCACACCACACACACCACAAAAAACATAATATAATATAATTATATAATATATATTTAAAATATATTATAATATAATATATAATATAATAAAATACGGGGGGTTTTTAAACAAATTCTTTACAAAATTAACCTTAACATTCCCCCAAATTACCTTTTTTTTCAAGTCACTGATATTGTAAAGAGACTTATTAAAGGGGTTTTTTTGTAAAAAAGGAACTGTTGGGCAGGCGAGAGTTTTGGGAAGTGGGGCAAGGAGTTCAAAGGCCCGTTTACTTTTTTAGCCTCGTGGGTAAAGGGTTTTTCATTTTAATTTGGTGCAAAGTCGCCCCCTTGGTTTTTGGAGAATTTTTTTTGGTTTCGAATATAACTTTTTTGAAGGGGATATAAAACAAAAAATATAAGATAAAATAAATTTAATTTATATCCACGCAACTCCTCAGAATAAACACATAAAACACTATATACACACGAAAAGTAAAAAAAAAAAAATCCTGATAGTCCTTTCAAGTTTATTTCCATCAATATAGATTTTACAGATAACTCTCATCAACGGGAGTAGCAGAGCGGATATGCACAGAGCAGCTGCTGATTACTGCCCGCTGAGCCTCACACCAAATATTGACTGCTGCTCATATCGTAAAACCCTTTGCTTTCGCCCGCGGCTATTTGCGTTAGGCTTTATTGATGTTACTTTTGTGTGCGTATTTTTAGTAAGTGTTTTGAGGCATTGCAGTGTCTGTACGCACTGCATGTATCCGGTATTATATATATATATATATATATATATATATATGATATTATTATATATTATATAATATATTATATTATATATATAATTATATATATATTATATATATATATATATATATATATATATATATATATATATATATAATACACATAAACATACATAAAAAAATATATATATATATATATATATCACACCATATATATACATATATATACATACATATACATACTTATACATACATATGCATACATACCTATACATGCATATACATACATACACATACATACATATACATACATATACATACATATCATACAATCATATACATAAATACATACATACATATATGGGTGGGTGCTTAGAGCTCAGGGTGATGTGAAGCGATGGTGTGTTAGCCTAGTTAGTGAGAAGTGCTTTGCATACCTTCTCGCTTGCAGCTACCACCGCTTTCTAGCCTGGTACGAAAAAGGGAGCACTGTACTTAAGATTCTGCCCTGCCAGCTCATAGCCTCTCCATTATCAAGACTTCAGCAGTGCCTCCTTGTGGCTGCCCATGGAAACTAGGTGCCTTGCGGTACTAGGCTAAACTGTGGGGGCTCTTGGAACAGGAGGAGGTCCTAAAGGTACGGAGTCATGGTCCACCTGCATGTACTAACTCCTGCCCTGTGACCCCTGGGGTTAATGGGTGGCTGTAGGGAGGCAATCCTTGCCAATCTGCCTCCCCAAGATAACCCAACTGGCAGCAAATCATATAGTTGTTGGTGCTGGGGGGATGGCAAACGTCCCTCTTACCCAGCAAGTAAGGCAGGCTGTGGGCAGCACTGGGTTGTCGACCACTGACACTCAGTCTGGGAGCAGGGGTTACCCATCGTCCCGTCTGCATCCGGCGGCCGCCAACCTGGCGTAAGGCTTCTGGAGCAAGGCCCACAGGACCCCCACACGTGGACTATGGAACCTGCAGCCAGTCAACCTTCACTATATGGGGCAACGTCGGAGGGGGTGGCAGAGGTGGCGTTCACCCGGAGTGATTGCCTCAGGTTAAACCTCAAGCAGGCTGTCAGGGTGGGGCTTGGAACATCCGCTCTTGGTGACATGATGATCGGTGACCACTACTGTCGAGGGAGCTGAAGCACCTTCTCGGAGGTGAGAATATCTGGCAGTGGCACAATTAGCGTGGGTGGCTACTTATTACTGGTCTGGCCAGTAATAAGTAGTAGCCATAGCCATTTCCAGCAGACTTCAACCTTTGGTAGTAGAGGTCACTCTAGTTGAAGAAGGTTTAATGGTACTGAGACTGAAGCTTACATTTAGCTTCATGTCTCTTATTGCTGTGTACGCTCCTACTGATGTTTATGAACTTGATAGAAATATTTTATGCTAAACTTGCATCTGTGACAGACAGATGTCCTCGGCGAGATATTCGTATTGTTCTGGGTTACTTCAGTGTGGTATTTGGCTGCGATCGAGTTGGCTATGAGATGTCTGATGCCGGCAGTGAGAATAACCTCCTTTTCCGGGACTTTGCTGGGTCCCAGAAACTGAGGATTTCTTGGTCTCAGCATTCTGACCTGCATCATTGGACTTCGTACAGCTATACAGGTAATGTGCTAGAACTGCAGGGTGTATCGGAGTGCCGAGTTCTGTGGAACTGATCATAGATTTGTTGTGGCTACTCTCTGGGTCCACTTCAGAACCCCTCCATCAGTCCAATGAACACCTTAAGGTGTTTCATGTGGACAGATTGAGGGAGGGTGTGTGTGCCTGGGGGTTTGCTGAAGAGCAAGACTGAATTTCATCTTGCAGGAGACACTGGAAGCTACAGATGCTTGTCGCGGGATCATGACTTGTATCATTCCATGGCATGCAGGATTAAGACACTGCTA
>NC_051411.1:25114162-25116662 GCF_015228065.2 Penaeus monodon
GCCCCCCCCCCACACACACCACACACACACACACACACACACACACACACACACACACACACACACACACACACACACACACACACACACACCACACACACACACACACACACACACACACACACACACCGGCTTTATACACTGTGGTCTTCCTCTCGACTGTTTAAGAGGACTAAGCCGTGCCAAGCTGAATGTGAGTGTCGAGTGTTTTGCGAGAGCGGTCGGCGGGGAGGGGGGAAGGGGAGGGGAGGGGGGAGGGGAGGAGGGACGAAGGGAAGAGGGAGGAGGGAGGAAAAGAGGGGAAGGGTTGGCTCAGGCTTCAAAGATGAAAGGGCTTCTGTTCGTATGTAGGTGTGCGGTGTGCGTTTTGTATATGTGCATGAGTGTCTACAACTCTGTCAATCCGTCACTAAAAATCTCTCTCTCTCTCTCTCTCCCCCTCTACACACACACACACACATACACACACACATACACACACACACATACACGCACACACATACACACACACACACACACACACTATATATATATATATAATATATATATATATATATATATATATATATATATATATATATATATATATATATATATGTTGGAAACCACCAACAATGATTACCTTACCAACTACTCCAATGGGGAAGGAGCATGGGTCAGCCACCCCAGTACAAAGACCCAATCTACATGATGTCAACATGACGCCAAGTAGTCGTCAAACACCACTTCGGTGATGGTACTATATAAAAAAAATTTAAATATATCTATCTATATGCACATTTGCATATATATATATATATATATATATATATATATATATATATATATATATATATATATATATATATATATGTGTGTGTGTGTGTGTGTGTGTGTGTGTGTGTGTGTGTGTGTGTGTGTGTGTGTGTGTGTGTGTGTGTGTGTGTGTGTGTGTGTCGTGTGTGTGTGTGGATATATATATATATATATATATTATATATATATATATATATATATATATATGTATATATATGTATATATATATATATATATATACATATATATATATATATATATATATATATATATATATATATATATATATATTTATTTATATATATTTATATATATATACACACACTATATATACTGTATACACATGTGAATATATGTAAATATTCACACGCATAAAAATAAACTTGTGTGTGTATGTATACATACTGTATATATCGCCCTCCTCTCTTTAGCCAATGCGGTCGCAGGAGCACCGACTCACGAACCATGCATCTCTAAGGTTTTCTGCGCTAAGCTATCTCTCTCAGTCCTCTCATCCCGCAGTCTGCCCTCCCCGCCACCCTCTCACAGAGCCTGGGTCCTCCTCGTGCGCTCTCTCATTTGAAGCTCGTAGTATTTTAGCTTTTTTTTTTTCTCTCTCTCTCTCTCTCTTTTTTTTATCGATGCCTGTAATTGTTCCTGGATGCGTCTGTAATTTTAGAATCTTTTCGACTCTTTTTTTTTAAACACATGTTTATTAGTTCTTTTTCTTCTCTTCACCCAAAAATTCTACAACGCTTATTGCAAATGCCTGCAATTTTTCTCACTCTTACCTAGCGTCCAACTCTCACACGCAGAAATATCATTAAATATTGAGCTGGACAATTTCAGTTGATTTTCCATTTTCAGGCTTGAGTTAGAGATATTGCCTAGTTTGGATAATACATTAGTCGCATGTCCAGTTCAGTTTCATATCGCTTTGTCGGGACCGAGTATTCCTCTCTAACAATACAGGCTATGTATTTGAATGCTTTCACCTGTTCTGCAACTTGTCCTTCAATAGAAACATTCAGAATCGTGGCATATTTGATTTCCACTACTTCAACATTTTTTTTCTTGCATGTCGTATTTCTTTCAGGATTCAGCAAAGTTTGCTCATGCAGTTCGTGTTCATAACTTCGAACCGGATCAATATCATCTACAAGACAGGCCACACCTCTCCCGAAGCCTTCGTGAGCCCCAATCATAATTATTTTCATAAGAAAATGCTAAACAGGGTAGGTGACTATGTGAAACCCAAGTTAACCTCAAAACAAGCCTTTTATCATTCATTATCTTCTTCCCTTGTTATTACCTTAATTCTTGCAGTAGTGTATGTTCTGTATCGAATTCATTATTTCAAATCAGTATTGCACTTCATAATATACCATAGTGCTCCAATGTCAAACACCATTTTGATCTTTTGCGTCTCAAGTGTTCCAATTTGTTCTAGTGCGCTCCTTCCGCTTCTGAAGCCAATTCGTTTTTAAGTCAAAATTATCAAACTAAATCTTCTTTGAAATTACTTTAATCCGATTTCCGAGGCCCGGCTGATGAGACTTCATTACAGTTCTGTGTACGGTCAGTGAATTTCCTGCTGTTAGTCTTTTCTCCAGGTCCACTAGTTTCCGTCATTTGTGCTGCCCATTCTTCACTCTTGTAGATCTTGTTACGGAACATAATGGCGTACGTTTGCTGTCTCCTTTCC
>NC_051411.1:25154162-25159162 GCF_015228065.2 Penaeus monodon
ATATCCAGTTGAAAAATAATTTACAAAAACAAAATACAAAATTTCCAAATGATTATTGGAGGGGCGGACCAAGATAAGAAAATATTTAATGAACATGCCCAGAGAATTGAAAACTGTTTCTATCAATAAGACAACTAAAGAACTCTACCAAGGAGGTACGAACATCACAAGAACAATTTAACCTACAATGGACACTATCCAACTGAAGAATGGCTTGTTTTATGTGTGGAAAAGAAGTTCCAAAGAATAGAATGGAATCAATATTTTTTCCAACTTATACAAAAAGAAAAAAGATCTACAACAACATTATTAGACTCATGACAGCGAGGATGAACCACCGCCACTGTAGCCGAAGGTTATCCAAGCATAAATAAGTAAATGAATAACAAGGCCCCGGCAATAGATGAAGTAACTCAGAACTAATTAGAATGCTGCGAAAGTGTTGAATACTTCTTCTACAAACTCTGTACAAAATATGGAATGAAAGAAATGGCCAGAAAATGGATAAATCATTCTTTACCTCCATACCTAAAAAAGGTGACGCACTCCAATGCTAACATAATAGGACAATGTCATTCATAAAGTCACAGCAGCAAAATATTGTTGACATATTGCTGAAGAATGAAGTTTAATTGTTAAGAGAGGAAATTGCAGATGAACAATCAGCTTTCGCCCTGAAAGGGTACCATAACCAATTCTAAATTTAAAATTGATCATAAGAAAAACAGAGAACTCAAAAAGACCTATACCTGTGTTTTCCTCGATTATGTGGAAATCTTTGAGACCTGTTGATCACGATACCTCGTGGAATAACATGTACGATATGAAGTTTCCAAAACACATCATCCAACGAATAAAGCCTTGTATGACCCACAACAAGCAGCTGTAAGAACAACTTAGGGGTTAACAGAATGTTCGAAGTCAACAGGAGTTACACAGGGTTGCATTCTTCCTCCGCACCTCTTTAAATATATATTCTGACACAATTATGAGAGTTGCTCTAAGAATTTTTGAAGGACTGTGGATTGTTGAGGATACAAAATATCAAATCTGTAGTACGCCGATGATAAGTTTTTTGATTGGCCAGCAGTAAATCACTGACTACAACACTACCTAGATAAAGTTAGAGAAGCAAGCGAAAAGGCTGGCTTGTTTCTTATGCCAAGAAAACTAAGATCATGAAGATTCAAAGATAACCGCAATGAACAATGATGACATGTTACAATCAATGGAATGAATTGTTGGAAATGTGAAAGAGTTCACTTATCTTGGAGCTGTTTTTAACTAATACATATTATGATTCACCGAGATAAAAAGAAGAATTACCATTGCCAAAAAACGCAAATTGCTCTCATACATCTGGAAGACCGAAGCATTTCTTTACCGGGGAAACAAAGCTGAGGTTTATTGACTCATTATTTTCCCAATTGCATCATATGGTTCTGAGTGTTGGGTTTGACGTAGATAGACAGAAAAAGATCAATAGTTTTGAAATGTGGTGGTTACGACGAGTACTGCATATTACTGGACAGAGAAAGACGAATGATGAAGTGCGAGAAAATAAATGTAAAGACCGACTGTTGCACTATCTTGAACAAGAGGAAATAAGTTTATTGGTCATGTTAATGAGAAGTAAAAGTATTGAGAAAACTTGCTGACAGGGATTTTGATAGGGAACGAGGAAGAGGCAAACCGAGACAAGACTGAGCGACAATATCAAGATATTTGCGGCTGTCGATGGTACAAGTGGAAAGAAAAGTCGTAATATCGGTTTTAGTGGCGAAGGATGGTGGAGAGGTCCAGGCTGCTCCAAACATGATCATACGTTATTTGATGATGATGTATACATGTCCAAATACATTTATAACATACGTTTATATTATTATATTATAATATATATATATATATATATATATTATATATATTGTATATGTATATATATATATATATGTGTGTGTGTGTGTTGTGTGTGTGGTGTGTTTGGGTATGTATTTATATTATATTTATATATTTATTTATATATATATAAATATACATAAATAAATAATAAATAAATAATAAATTATGTCATATATATATATATATAATATATATATATATATATATATATATATATATACATATATATATATATATATATATATATATACATATACATACACACTCACACACACATTTATGCAGAGATATATAGATTCATCCGACTATCCCTTTCCTTCCTCCCTCAAAATGACACAACAATGCGAGTAAATGAAGGAAATCGGATGTTCCACAGAAACGCGAATGAGGGGAATTGGATAAAGAAGAATCGAAGGAAAGGCGAAGAAAGGGGAGAGAAGGAGGAGAGAGAAGATGCATGAACTTCCCACCAGATATAATCCGCTTCAGTGAACACCTAATTTATTACATAACTTTGATAAACGTAGAGAAAACTTTCGTTGTCTTCATTTTCGATCTATCAGTTTTCATTCGTGTTTTTATTTAGGTAACTATGCTGATAATGACAAAAATGATAATTATGATAATGATAATGATCATAGTAATGATGGTGTTAATTGTAACGATAATGATGATAATAATGATGATAATGATAATTATAGAAATAATAGTAATGAAAATTATGGTAAAGATGGTAATTATAATAATAATGCTGTTATTATTGCTAATGCTATTTTTTCGTCATTATTGTTATTTTTCTTATTATCATAATTACTGAAATCATTGCAATTATGACTATTGTAATTTTCATTATTTTTATTTTCTCTATTTCTACTATCATAATCATTATAATCATCATTATAATTGTCATCAATATCATTATTGCTGCTGTTAACTATCAAAATAATGATTATTATCATTATTACTTTGATCATTGTCATTATTATTATTATTACTAATATCATTAGTATTATTATCTTTGATGTTATTATTATTATTTTCATTGCCATTACTACTGTAAGGGCACTGTGAGCCAAAGGCGGCTTAGGGGCCAGAGTTGGGCCCCATTCGGTCCTTCCGAAATGAGCTGATGATAATGGTAATAACATGAATAAGGATAAGAATATATAAGCAGATCAGGATAACCTTATGATAAGGTCGTCATAGTCTCTCATCCCTATGAAGACAACACTTTTAGACGTCCCAGCTCCTAACTGAGGCAAGTAAACATTTATCAGAAGGCTCATTTATCACCTCTGCAATGCTTCTTCCACCTGGGCACTCCAAGATGGCTCTCGGGAGGGTTGTAACCACACCAGAGGTCCGGCTGACGCTTTATTTAGACGAGGTTCGAGCCCCATACACAGGGCATGATTATTTCGTCTCACCCGAGATAATATGGAAATAATTAAAATAAAGAAAAAGAATTGTAAAAAAAATCTCAATAAGTAGAATAAAACAACTAATCTCATGAGATAATAAATAAAGCTAAAGCAATATAAAACAAAATGAAGTCCAACGCTGTCTTTAAGAAATTAAATAAAAGCAAAAGTATCTAAAAATCTCGGGTGACATGGATATAAAATGACAAAATAAAGTATAAAAACGGAAACATAAAATATATATGGGAGATGGCCAGCTGCATGAATAAAACGCGAAACCAAGGAGGTCGCAGCTAAAGGCTAAGGGAACAAACACATAAACAAAGGAGTTGTTCGATAAAAAAGGTTATATAAAAATCAAAAGTTATGTAATATCAAGAAGTGACATACAAAATAAAACAGTGGAAACAATAAGCCTGTGTAAAGTGTGAGCTGTGTCTCACGTAATGTAAGACAATCCCAGCCTCAATAATAAAGCAAAAATAACAGAACAAATGATATAATGAATGAAATAACAAAATGAATTAAGCATCAGAACGTCAGTGGCAAGGTCCTTGAAAGCATGCTGATACTAATACCCATAGCATGAGCCATTCAAAGATGTCATTCCCGTGTGTGTATGAAAATATATGTGTGTAGAATCAGACGGCAGTGGTGGCTCATCGTGTTGAACCTGTAGGAAAAGGGCAAGGAAGGCGGGGAGAGGATGCTCTCTCTCTCTCTCTCTCTCTCTCTCTCTCTCTCTCTCTCTCTCTCTCTCTCTCTCTCTCTCTCTCTCTCTCTCCTCTTCTCTCTCTCTCTTCTCCTCTCTCTCTCTCTCCCTTCTTTCTTCCTTCCTCTCTCTCTACTCTTCCTCTCTCCTCTCTCTTCTCTCTCTCTCTCTCTCTCTCTCTCTCTCTCTCTCTCTCTCTCTCTCTCTCTCTCTCTCTCTCTCTCTCTCTCTCTCTCTCTCTCTCTCTCTATCTCTGTCCTTCTCTGTCTCTACTTATTTATACCTCCCTTTTTGCCCCTTTTTTTCTTTTCTTCACTTCTGCTTCCTCTCTCCTCCCTCCCCTCTTTCCCTTCGCAATTCATTATCTCTCCCCTTCCTTCTAATTTACCTTTTAGTACCTCTATTTTTTCTTTCATTCTTTCTTTCCTCTCCTTCTCTCTCCTCTTGTCTCCCATTTCTAACCTTTTCCTTCGTAAATTTACTACACGGTCATTCCTCCCCCCCTCTCCCCCCTTTTTCTCTCTTTCTGTGTCTCCCTTTGTCTCCTTCTCTGTCTTACGTCATCTCTGTCTCTCTGTCTGTTTATGTGTTTGTTTGGCTGTCTCTCTCTCTATATCTCCCTGCCCCCCCCTCTCTCTCTCCTTCTTTACCCTTTCATTTATGTGTCTGTTGATCTGTCTATTTCTCCCTCTCTCTCCGTATTCTCTTCTTTAATTTTTCTTTTTTGTATGAAATCCTTCTCTCTACCAATCATTCTTAGAATTTTAAAATAATTTCACTTATCTCCACATTACTTCCTTTGTTATTATCATCGTTACTTTCTTTAATCACTTCTGGCTAGGTTATATTGTTTTCCATTATTTCTTTATTTAATTATCTTGTATCATATTAGCTATTTTGATGTTTAATTTCCATGATATGCATTACTTCTTTTTCCTATACTTTATTTTCATTATCATTACTGCTCT
>NC_051411.1:25166662-25174162 GCF_015228065.2 Penaeus monodon
ATAATAGTTATAACAACAACAACAACAACAGCAACAACAACAACAACAACAACAACAACAACAACAATAATAATAATAATAATGATAATAATAATAATAATGATAATAATAATTATAAAATTATAACAATGATAATGTTACCAGTAATAATAATAATAATAATAATAATAATAATAATAATAATAATAATAATAATAATAATAATGATAATAATGATAATAATAATAATAATAATAATAATAAAAATAATAATAATGATAATGATAATGATAATAATGATAACAATAACAACAAAGATGATAATAATAACAGTAATTTAGTTGGTAATAATTATTTTGATATGTATAACTTTGCGAGCATCATTATGTTCATGATTACCAACTTCAAAAGCATCAGTTAATCATATTTTTTCTGCGGAAGTAGGAACAGTGATCAGGCTCAGGGACAGTCCTTCCTCGTTTGGAACAATGAAGAAAACTCTTACACTTAACACTAATCACACACACGCACAAACACACACACATACTCACATACTCACAAAACAAAAGGAAAAAAAAAGAAAGTGAGGGAAAGAGAGAGAGAAAAGAATAGATAGATAGATAGATAAATAGATAAATAGATAGGTAGATAGATAGATAGATAGATAGACAGATAGATAGATAGATAGAGAGACGTGGGCAGGGAGAATGAGACAGAGAGAAAACTGAATAAAAATAGAAGTGGAGCAATTGAAAGATAGAATGGATGGTGGAGGAGGTGGAGGAAGTGGAGGCGAGGAGGTGGCAGTGGCTGATCCGTCGGACACGCAGCGGCGAGCAAGAGGCGCGGGCGGCCAGTGTAGCGGTGGCGGCCGCAGAGGTAAGGTGCTCGTGGTGGCGGTCGCGGCGTGTTGCGAGAGGCGTCGAAACTCTGCGGTTGTGCGACGCCACATTTCATTTACTATGTTGTGCTGGTGATGCTTTTGTTGGTGGTTGTGACATTTGACTCTAGTTTGATACATGCAAAAAGTTGTTGAAACTTAGTTTTGTAGCTTTGAAAAGAAGATGGAAAGAAAGTAAGAGAGAGAGAGAGAGAGATGGAAGGGGAAAGAAAATGTACAATCAAAACTTTGAGAGAGAGGGAGAAGGAAAAGAAAAAAGTTTGATCAAAGCAGGGATATATGAATTAATTCAGGTTAGGTTAGGTCAAGTATGAAGCGAATTAATCTTGCTTTACCCAAGCCAAGTGGCCACTCACAGTCTCAAGCACACGAGTCAAAAAGGGGAGGGGGGGGGGAGATGAAGTAGGAGGGGTAAAAGAAGAAAGATGGTGAAGTTAAAGAAGAAGAAAAAGAAGATGAAAGAAAAGAAGAAGGAAAAATTGAAGATGAAAAAGGATCCTTTCTAAGTAACTTGTTCTCATCAGCACGCAGCGATAACTTTGCTAACTCTCCCTTCGCTAATTCCTCTTCGCAAATTCCTTCTCGCTCCTACGTCTTCGCAGCGCCAAGGCGTCAAAAGCTCGTTCGGACGTCAAACTTTGGCGAAACTATCGACGTAACGGCCTCCCCGCATCGGCCTCCCCACAAAGCGTGTGATTTAATCGCTATTTACGGCTGCTTTGCCCACGCGGAGAGGCTCTGGCACGTCCTGGGAGTCACTCTATACTTCTGTCGGCTTGGCAGGCACTCGCACGCGATCTCGGGAAGAGAAATTTGCTCGCTCTTGGTCTTGGGTTTGTAAGTTTGCAACAGTCGGAGTGAGGCAGTCAGGCGGCCTTTAACTTTGGTTTGCTGGTTGTTCTCGTGTTGACTTTGCCAAACACATCCTGCATGTACTTTGCACCATTTGCAGGCACCATGCACAACGTATATGTTTGTTATGCAATGCACACAAGCAATGTTCCCCTTAGATAAACACTCTGTAAGCAGAAGCAATATCAGGGCAACATATGCAAGATCAGCGCGTTACTATCAAGTATTGTGTGCTATACATGCCATGCAGAATCTACCTAACATACCCTAATAATTCACAGAGTGTTCTTATTAGAGAATACACACTTGTAAGACACCTCCATTGCAAACACTAGTAAAGTGAATAAAGAACTAACACATTTCGAAGCACAGTATAAATACCATGTAATTGCTAGTACAGTAACTTCTAGATAATGCAAGCACTACATAAGTGCAAGTACATCACAAGGATATTATATGCAAATTCCTCTAACATACTTTAACTGCAAACGCACTGCGACATGTGTTGCCGCACCTTACATACACATAAATTTTGGAGAGGATGTTCTTGCACGAAGCTTTAGAATTAAATCAGATATACTGTATATTATACCTAACAGAAGAAACGTACTTTACATGCACGCAGATTTGCAAGCGAGCTGCATAAGTTAATGTTGCAGGGGCAACGATGTATTTATCTTTGCCGATATTTCGACCGCAGGCAGAAAGAAAGACTGATGAGTATGATCTTGCTCAAACTTAATACGCGATGTTGCAAGTTTTGCAACATAATAATGATGTGCTATTCAGCTTTGCCAACAACCTCGCTTCGAAGTTATCATCCTCCTCTTCATCAATAGCAACAAAGACGCGAATACACACCAAAGAGCAATAACTGCAATAAATTTAGCATGCAGCTCTACCGGCACTGCGCCTTTACTGCAAAGACAATATTGCACATGCATCAATAGTACAAAGATGTCATAAACTACGAACTATTGGTCCCCATTCGTTTCACAAGGACACTCACCTACAACAAAACAAACGCGTCAATATGAACTCAAGGCTGTAAGGTAAAAACAACAACAGAAAATAAAAGAGAAAACCAGATAGATAAAAAAATCAAAAGAATAAGTAACAAAGATAATAGAGATAGAGAGAGAGAAAAAAAAGGAACAGTATAAATTCAAAATGGAATATCACAGAAGTTTGTTGTCATCCAGGTGAAAAAAGAGTGGCAGAAAAAAATTATAAACCGTAAATTCTTAATATCATTAGCTCATGGAAAACAAGTGCAAAAACAGAGTTACTCAAGTTTAATGACACGCACGAACACTCACAATAAAATGATTCCCTGTGTTATACAACCGCGACTGTTTAAGATTTCTTGTAAGAACTTTACCGCGCGTCATTTGCTAGAGGGTGCTAGAGAGGGAGTAAATTACACGCGCACAAGCACATTACTAAGTGCTAATTGCAAGCACCGGAAAGCAAAGCATAATTAACAAAATGACAACACAGACCAAGGTGTTGTTTCTTTAGTAAAGCTCTCTGACAAGGAAGGAGAAAAGTTAGTAGAGATGGAAAATAATAAAAATAGGAGAGGAAAAAAATTAGGAGGAGGAGGAGTAGGAGTAGGAGGAGGAGGAGGAGGAGGAGGAGGAGGAGGAGGAGGAGGAGGAGGAGGAGGAGGAGGAGGAGGAGGAGAAGGAGGAGGAGAGAAGGGGGAGGAGGAGGAGGAAGAAGAAGAAGAAGAAGAAGAAGAAGAAGAAGAAGAAGAAGAAGAAGAAGAATCCTTTTGACATCTGTTGCGTGTATGCAGCATTTCTTTCTAACATATTGTTTATTACAAAAGTGCAAAAACATACTCTAGCATAATTTGGGTAGTACAGAGAAAGGCAATTCCTTGCTGCTTTACAGAAATATTTTCTTATCATAAAAAGAAAAATCATAAAGAAAATACAGTCATACAGAGGTTCAGCATCCTTGCACCATACTGTTAACGTCTCACTGTTTACACCACTGTTGATAATTGTCACTAAATTGCACCACATTTTACATAGTTACATATCACGCGTCATAAATCACAAAATCACCATACACAGAAAACAACAATGGATGTTCTAGGACGGAAACCACAGCCAAAGCATGCTGTACATCAACACAGTAACTGAAGCAGATGTAGAAACGGGCTTTGCTCCTTGTTCACTTTCCACAACACAACATCAGCTTCCGCTACATTGTTCACATACTCGTAGTCACATACCAGACTGCATAAAATACATAACAACCCACGCAGACGTGCTGCAGACCACATAGACACGCCACAGCCCGCATAAATTCACGACAGACCACAAGAGACAGCTCCCACAAGCACACCATAATTCGCACTTGACAGAAAGGTGAATATGATTACTAGACCCACATGGAAATACATGCAGGCCGCAGCCTCACCACCGCATTTCTTCCCTTTTCACCTCCTCTCTCTTCTCTCGTCCTGACTCTCTCTCTCGTCTCTCTCTCTACTCTTTCTCTCTCTCTCTCTCTCTCTCTCTCCTCTCTTCTCTCTGCTTCTCTCTTCTCTGTCTCTTTTCTCTCTCTCTCTTCTTTCATCTCTCTGTCCCTCTCCCTCTCTCTCCCTCCACTTTCCCCTCTCGCTTTTTCTTTTATCCTCCTTCTTCCTTTCTCTCTCTCCCACTGTCACTCCTTTATTACCTTTCCCCCATCTCTCTTTGTTTCTGTCACCCTATCTTCCTATCCCTCTCTCTCCCACCTTCTTCTCTCTCTCTTTCTGATTCCTCCACCAGTCTCTTTCTGTCTACGAAATCCCCCCTCTCCCTTTCTCTTTCTATCTCCTCCACCGTAACCTATTTCTTTCTCTCTAACACCTCCCCCGCCCTGTTACTCCCTCTTTACCCTTTCCCCTCCCTCCTCTCCTCTTTCTTTCTGCTTCCTCCACCCTACCCTTCTCTCCTTCCCTTCACTTCCTTCTCTTAACCCATCACCCTGCCTCCCTTTTTACCCTATCTTTCTCTTTTTCAATCTCCTCCACCCAAATCATCTATCCCTCTGCTCATCCAATACCCCTGCCCCGTTACTCCCTCCTCACCCTTCTCTCAACCCTGTCCTGTTACTCTCTCCCTCTCTCCCCCCTGCCGTGCCACTCCCTCCTCACCCTTCTCCCCTCTCTCTCCCTCTCTCTCTCTACCCCCTGCCCTGTCACTCCCTCCTCACCCTTTCTCCCTCTCTCTCCCTTTCACACACAACCTCAAGTGGTCTCTTGCACATAAGCACGACTGCCCACTCGACCTTCAACAGGCTCTTCACCAACCGCGCTTACTCGATGTGAAGCTGGAAGGGAGAAAGGAAGAGGAAGAGGGAGAAAGGGAGGCTAGGGAAGAACGAAAGGGGAGAGGAGAGTAATGAATAAAGGGAAGCTGAAGCAGGATGAACGAAGGAGGAGAGAGAGTAAGGAAGAAAGGGAAGTTGGAGAGGAAGGTATTGAGGGAGGAAGAAGGAAAACGTAGAGGGGGATAAACGAAGGAAGAGAGGAGAGTGGTGGAAAAAGGGAAGCCAAAGAGGGAGAAAGATTAAGGGGAGTGATGACGAGGGGGAAGTAGAAAAGAGAAGAAAAAAATCAAGTGAAATGTGGTAGAATATTGAAGAGACGAAAAAAGAGGAGAAGAAAGAATGAGAGAAGTGATGGAATGTGAGAGAGGAAAAGACGGAAAGGACAAAGCGAAGAGGAAAAGGGGAAAAGGAGAGTTAAACGGGGAAAAAGAAAAGAATGGAAAGGGGAAGGAGAAAGGACAAAAAGAGGGGAATAAAACGGAAAGCGATAAGAGGAGCGCAGGTTAAATAGGGAGCACTGGGTAAGACAGAAGAATAAATGAAAGAATAGACAAGCAGTGAAAGACGGGAACAAGAGATAGACAGATGAATAGACAGGTAGACAGATGATAGAAAAATATATAAATTAAATAAAAATAGGAATAGACAGATGAATAAATAGATGGGTATATATAGAGAGAGCAGATTGCAGCTTCGGTGATGTTTTGTCCTTTTTTCTCAGTTAATTTTTTTTCTTATATCATCTTACAATTATTTCTCAACGTCAGCTATAATTCTCCTGTCCCCTCTTTAGCTATTGTTAAATTGCACCTTATGGATCTGAGGTCTTTATCTGTAGGATTATGCCCCCTCGGGCTCAGAAAGCGTAATGTAAAAGCATAAAGAGAAACACACACACACACACACACAAGCGCGCACACACACAAGCACACACACACACACACACACACACACACACACACACACACACACACACACACACACACACACACACACATATATATATATACATGTATGTATGTATATATATTATACATATATACATACATACATACATACATGAACATATATGTATACATATATATATATATATATATATATATATATATATATATATATATATATATATATATATATTTATATATATATATATATATATATATATATATATATATATATATATATATATATATATATATATATATATATATATATATATATATATATATCGTGGAAAGGAACTGGGGACCCTACCACGTACTCACTCCAAGAGCATCACAACATGAAAACTACAATTAAGTATCATGCTGTGACCACGGCGGCTCAGACATGAACCTACCGTTAAAAGAAGAAGATATATATATATATATATATATATATATATATATATATATATATATATATATATATATATATATATATATATATATATATATATATGATGGTTATGAAATATGACAAAAATAATGAAAATGATAACAAAATTTGAAAGGATAAGAAATATACATTTAACTTAACATTATATGCATACATACGGAGATGCAATTATACTTGTCTGTGTATGTATACATTTGCGTGCACATGCATATATGCATTTTCCGCATCTCTTATTCTCTCTCAGTGAAGAAAAAGAAACAATAAAATAGATATTACTTATGGAAATGTGACGATAATAAGAACGAAACTGAACAGACACAAAGAAACAAACCAAAAAGCAATCACTCAAAACCTGCAAATATTAAGAAAAAAGAGAGAAAGAAAAATACCGAAATAAAACCAGTTCTCCTTAGTTTCGTTTCCGACAAAGACCATGGCAGTGACGAGGCGAGCGGCCATGGCCATGGTAGCTATGGTGGCCATGGTGGCTCTCAGAGCATCAGCCATGACAACAACTCCGCCTGAGGAAGAGGAGACGCCCATGCCGGTCGGCCTTAATGAGGGTGAGTACTGATGAGGGAGTAATGATTAAGGAGAGTTACTACGTAGAAGTCCATGTTGGTATATGTTATAGGCTAATGGGAGGATGTGAAATCAATGAGTCAGTTAATGAGTGAGTGGGTGTGTGAGCGATTGGGTGAGTGAATGAGCAAGTGAGTAAAGGAAAGTGAGCGTGGGAGTGAGTTGGTGTATAGGTGAATGAGTGCGTGTCAATGTGATTGAATGTGTGAGTGAATGAGCGAGTGAGAGAGTGATTGGGGGAGAGTTTGCATGTATTTGAGAGACAACATAGGTTGATTAATGTGGAAAAATCGATGATTACGTTGACGAAGGATGGATAAAAAATATTGCGGTATTAATGCATGTACAGGCAGGTAGGTGAGAGGAACATATATATATGTAATCTATATTTATAAACAAATATACCAATAGATGAATAAACATTTTTACGTATATGTGTATGTATGTGTGAGTGAGTGTGTATGTGTGTGTGTGTGTGT
>NC_051411.1:25206662-25216662 GCF_015228065.2 Penaeus monodon
GCCCTCTGAACAGGGGAGCAAAGTTTTGAAAAAAGGGTTTGGGGGTTTTGGCTGTTTTTTTTTTCGTTTTTTTTCTATATTTTTATTGTTATCTTTCCGTAAAAAAGGTGGTAATGGGAGTTTTTTTTTTTGGCCCAAACCCTTTTTTTTAGCGTACAATTATTGGTTTTTTTTTTTGCATTGTAAAAATTTCAAATTAAAATGTTTAAAAAATAAATAATAATGTTGATAAAAATTTAATAAAAATTTTTTAGTTTTTGGGGTTAATAATTATAAAAAATAATAATGATAAAATACAAAAAAACAAATGAGGATAATAATGTTTATAGGTGCCCAAAAAAGGGATAATAATAATGCAAAATTTTTAATTTTCCCCAAAAATTTAACCCCCTAATCAAAATGATAAATAAAAATGTTTAAAAATATTTATGTAATTTTTCAAAAATGATGAAATGAAAAACCAAGGATGATTGATATTTGAAAAAAACCCCGACATAACCTAAGAAAAAATAAATAATGTGAGAAAAAAATTATTTTGTATAATAAAGGGAAACCAGTAATGAAAATAATGATTAAAAAATGTGTTTAAAATAGACAAAAAAATAAAAATAGGGGGAAAAAAATACTTTTTTTTAAATTAAAAAATAAAAAAATTTAAAAACAAAAATAAAAATAATGAGGATAATGTAAAAAAATAATAATGAAATAATTACTAATAAAAAAATAAAAAACTAATAAAAAAATAAAATTTAATGAAACTAAAAAATTTAAAAATTTTAAAATAATATTTTGGTAATAAAAAAAAAAATAAAAAACAGTAAAAATTAAAATAATAAAAATTTTAATAATGCATAAAAAAATAATTATAAAATTTCCCAATTTAAAAATTAAATTAATTTGATAAAGAAAATTTAAATAATGAATAATATAATAATAATCAATAATAATCTGTGATGTTTAATAAATAACATAATAATAATAATTTTAACTAAATAAAATAATAATAACAAATAACAAATTTAAAATTAAAAATTTAATAAAAACTAAATAATAAATTAAAATAAAAATAGTAATAAAAACTAATGATAATAATAAAATAAAAATTTAAAAAATAAAAAATAAATTAAAAAATTTTTAAAAAATAAAAACAAATTTAAAAAATTAAATAAAAAATCAAAAATCCTTAAAAAAACCCTAATAATAATAATATATAAAAATAATAAATAAAAAAATTTTAAAAAATAAAAAACAGAAAATAAGGGAAATAATAAAAAATTAATTTAGAAAAATTAAAAATTAATATTAAAAGGTTAAATAAAACGAAATAAAAATAAGAAAAAAATTTTAAAAAATAATAAAAATGAATAAAAATAAATATCCCAAATTTAAATTAATAATAAAATAAAAAAATAATCAAAATTTAATTAAAATTTAAAAAACTATTTAAAATAAATTACTTTAATAATCAATACTAATAATAATAATAAATAAAATAATGATAAAAAAATCAATAAAATAAAAAAATAATATAACCTAATAATAATAATAATAAAAATTTAATAAAAAAACAAATTTAAAAATTAAATTTTTTAGTTTGGGATGAAATAATAAAAACCCTTTAAATGGGTACGCTTCTAAAAATGATAATAAGAAAAATAGAAAATAATTTAATAATTTTAAAATAATAATTATATAAAAAATAATAACAACAATAAAGTAATAAAAAATTTTAACCAAAAATAAAATTTTTTTTAATAATGAAAATAAAAAATAATGATAAAAATAATAATGATAATAATAATAAGGTTTAATAATGATAATGAAATAATAATAATAATAATGTAAAAAAATAAAAAATAAAAATAATAATAAATAATAAAATAAAATAATAATAAAAATTTAATAAAAAAATTTTAAAAATATCAAGGGATAATGTAAATATTCAAAACCAAAAAAACATAAAAAATTTAGTAATAATAAACAAAAAAAAGGGAGCAAGGGAAGAAACAATAAATGATAATGATTAATGAAGTTAATAAATATAAAAGTAAAAGAAAAAAAAGAAAATTTGAAAAAAACCAATAAAAATTGATAAAAAAATAACAATTTTTTTTAAAAATAGTAATAACAAAAAATAATAGTAATAAAATAATGAAAATGTTTAAATAATAAAAATAATAAAAAATAATAAATTAGTTGATAGAATAATGATAATAATAATAATAATAATTGATAAAAAATAGCAACAAAACAAATAACAACAACAAAAAAACAACAATAAAAATAATGTAATAATAAAAAATAATGATAATAATAATAATAAAAATAAAAATAATAATATAATAAAAATGATAATAAAATATAATAATAATAATAAAAATTTAAATAAAAATAAATAATAAAATTAATAATAAAAATAGTGATAAAAATTTGATTATAGCAAGGGATAGTAACATTGTAAAAAAGTAAAAAATAAAACAAACAACAAAAAAAAAAACACAAAAAAAACCAACAACAAAAAACCAAAAAAATAATAAATAAAAATTTAAATAAAATAAATAATAATAATCAAAAAAAAATCATATAATAATAAAAATCCTAATAATAATAATAACCAAATAATAATAAAACAATAATAGTATACTAAAAACCCAATAATGATAATAATAATCATTAATTGGGAAAAAGGAAAAGTAATAACAATAAGTAATAAAAAAATTTTAATTAAAAAGGGATGATAATGATAATAATAAAAATAAAAAATAATGATGAAAAAATAATAATAATAATGATAATAAAAAATAAAATAATGAAAAATGTCTAATAATAAGAAAAAAACCTAATAAAAATAAAATAAAACCTTTAATATCAATATAATAATAATGATAAAAATTTAATAAAAATAATGAAAATAATAAAAAATAATAATGAAAATAAAAATAATAATAAAAATTTAACAGAAAATTAAGAAACCCCCCCCCTTGAAATGGTTTAAGATGATTCCGATGATTAAAAATTAATTTGGGAATTTAAAAATAATTTGAAAATGAAAATTTAAAAATTGAAAAAATAATTAAAATAATTATATTAATTAATTTAAAAAACCCCCTTTTAATTTAATAAAAACCAAAAAATTTAATGATAATAAAAATAAAAATATAAAATTGAGGGATAAAATAAAAAAAATAATTAATAATTTGATACTTTAATTAAGTCCCCTTGCCCTAATAAATTTAATTAAAAATAAAAAAAAAAGTAATAATAAAAAGGATAAAATAAAAATAATAATTTAAAAATTGGTTTAAGTAAAAATGTAAAAATAATTTTTAAAATCCCATTTAAAAGGAAAAAAAACCCCCTTTAAGGGTTTAAAAATGTTTTAAATTCCGTAAAAAATTATAATTGAATAAAAATAAGGTTGTAATCCTAATATGCCTTTTAAAAAATTTTAAACTAATTTTTAAAAATAATTTTTTTTGCCCAAAAATCCATTTTTAATAATCCTAAAAAAAATTTTTAAAAATTAAACCGTTTTTAAAAAACCCGTTAAATTTAATTAAAATTTTAATCATCAAATAATCATGTAAAAAAAACCCCAAGGATAAAAATTTTAAAAACAAAACAATAGCACAAACTGAAAAAACCCAAAAAATTGCCCAAAGGGATAACAAAAATTTGGTTAGCCCAAATGCTTTTAAAAAATTTTTTTTTTAATATTTAATTTTGTAATAAAAAATGATTATAAAATTAAAAAACAATACAAACGGCTGCTGCTACCACCAGAAAAAAAAAGATAAATTTATTTTTATTTTTCTTTAAAAGTAGCATTAAAAAAATAACAAATAACTTTTTTAATTACTATGTCATTATTTTTTTTCCTTTAAAATTATTCCCCTTAAAACCCTTCCTTCATCAATATTAAACCCTTTAAAACTTATAAATTCATTGTTTCCCAAATTGTTTTTCTTTTAAAAGTATTTTTTCCCCTTCCCATTTATTTATTATTTTCTTTTAATATTCTTTTTCTTCCCTTTTTCTTTTCTTTGCTTTTTTTTTTTCTTTTTATGGTTTTAAAAATTTTTTTATAGAAAAACTAATTCTTTTTTTGTTTTTAATTTTTAATTTTTCCCAATTCCCTCTTTATTTTTTTTTTTTTTTTTTGTTTTTTTTCCCCTCGTTTTTTTGCTTTTCATTTCACCATTTTCTCATTTTTCTTCGGGGGCCCCCAATCTTTTTTTTTTTTTTTACCTTTTTTTCCTTTTTCCTTTTTTTTTTTTTTTTTTTTTTTATTTTTTCCCCTCGATTTTTTCTCCCGAAAATGTTTGTATTTTTTTTTTTCCCCCCCCTTTCCCCCCCTTTTTCATTTTTCATTTCTATTTCTTTATCATTCTCTCTTTTTTAACCACCCCCCCCCTTTCCCTTTTCCCATTTTCTTTTTTCCTTTTTTCCTTTTTCCCCCACCTAATTCCCCTTTCTTTAAATCTTTTCTCCCCCTTTTTGAAATTTTCCCTCTCTTTGGGGGGTTTTTCCCTTTTTTTGGGGGCCCTTCCCGTTTTACTTTTTCCGCCTGAAAATGCTTCTCATTTCAAAATTATTATCAAATTCTTTAAAAAATTTAAAACCTTTTTTTTTTTTTTCCCTTTCCCTAAATTCTTAGGGTGGGGGGGGGGGAGGGTCACCTTCTTCTTACATTTCCCTTCTTTTCTTTTAAATTTTTTTTCCGTATTTTTTTTCCCTTTTTTTTTCCCCCCCTTTTTTCCCGGTCTGGTTTACCCCCCTATTGGGTTTGGGAAATTTTTTTATCTTACCAAAACTCTTTCTTTTTCAATATTTTTCAAAATAATCTTCATCATGTGGGGCGGTTATTATCTTTTTCAGAAATTTTTATTTTTTAATGGGTTTCATTGTTTTCATTTTCAAATTTAAAATTTGGGCATTTCCTTTTTTTAAAAAAAAAAAAATCTTTTTCATCATAAATTCCTTATTTTTAAGTGGCAATCATTTTTACTAGCTATCTTTTATTCATTTTTTGTTATCATTACCATTCACTTTATTTTTTATCAATATTTTTTATCATTGAAAATTATTACATCCTCACTTTTTTTAACCCGGATACTTAATTTAATTTTTCCCTTAAATTTAAATTTAATTTTAACTTTTTTTTATTTTTAAAATTTCATTTTTATCATGATCATCACAAATTTTTATTATCATTGTCATAAAATTATCATATTTTATTTAAATTTTTTTTCCCCTTTTAAATTTTCTTTTTAAAATTTCTTCTCCTTCTCCCCCTTTCCCTTTTTAAAACCCAAAGTATCATTTCCACCGCGGGCAAAAAACACGTCGGTCAGGGTTTTTCCAAAAAAAGTAAAATTTATTTCCAAGGGTTCGAAAAAATTTTCCGATTTGGGCCGTCCCGCCATTTTTTGGAAAGGAAAAATTTCCGGGTCTAAAAATAGTCGCAAAAAAACCAACCCCCCCTCCCCTCCCCCTCCCCTTTTTCCCACCTGATACCAACATTCCCCTCTCATCTCTGTTCTTACCTTCCCCACGGCCCCCTAAACCCCAGACCCTCCCCTCTCTTACCCCTCCCCCCTTTCCCCTAACCTACATATCCCCAATCCCATTCTCAACTCCCTCCTCTTCCCCCCCATGGCCCCCCAGTGCCTTAGCGAAAACCCCCAAACCCCCCCCCCCCCCCCTCCCGCCCCTCAAATGATCCACCAAACCATCTCCCGCCCCCAGGCCCTTTCTGTTCCCAAAATATCATTAGCCCCCCGAGTTTTAAAAATCTTTCTCGTCGGAAAAAAATTATATGAGTGTAATAGTACTTTTGGGCTTTTCTATCATTTTAGGGGGATTTTTTTAAATTTTTTTGTTTTTTCCCCAGTTTTTAAAAACCGTTTTTTTAAATCTTAATGTTGCTTTTAACTGTGTTCCTTTCCCTCGGTGTGGTTCCCCTTTATCTATTCCGTTCCCCGGGGATCTGTTAAGTTTTTTCCCTTATTATCTTTCTTTTCCTTTTCCCCTTTGTCATGTGTTTTTTCCCGTGATCTCTTTCTCCCCCCCCTCCTTTTTCCCCCCTTCTGCGAAGCGAACATGCTCCAATTTCCTTTACTGCGAAAGGATTTTCCCCCCCGGTTTGCTCTTATTCCCAAATTTTTTCGTGCGGCATCAGCCCCCCAAATAATTTAAACCTCCCGCAACAAATTCCCCTTTCTTAATATAGCGAAAATGCCAAAAAAAAGGGGAAAGGGGAGCAATAAAGCCGTCCCTAATTTTACACACTATTACGGGACAGTAAAAAACCAAACCCAGATAAATTTAAATAAAAAGAAACGGGCCCACTAAAACTTCCCCTGAAGTGGGGGGCCCTCCTTTTCCCCCCAAGAGCCTCTTCCCTTAACGGAGACCCCCTTCCCCCTTAATCAAGAAAAAGAAAAATTCAGGGGACAATAATAATAATAATATGATAATATAATAATAATATAATAAAACTATGATAATAATAATAATATAACAATAATAGTAATAATAATAATAATGATAATGATAATAATAATAATTGTAATAATAATAATGATAATGATAATAATAATATGACAATAATAATAATAATAATAATAATAATAATAATAATAATAATAATAATAATAATAATAATAATAATAGTAATAAAACAATGATAATAAAATGATAACAATAACAATAGCAATAACTGTAAAAACAATAATGACGAAGATAACAATAATATAATAATAGTAATAATGCTAATAATAATAAAGATAATAATTATAATAGTAATTGTAATAATATTAATGATTATAATATTAACAATACTACGGCTACTGCTACCACCAGTAATAAAAGATAATTATTAGTATTGTTCGTTAGTAGCAGTAATAACATTACTATAATTACTACTGTCATTATTTTCCTTATTATTACTATAATCTTCATCATCACTACCATTATCATTATCACTTATCATTCATTGATACCAATTGTGTTCTTTCTAAGTATTGTTTCGCTTATCATTTATTTATTTATTCATTTATATTCTCTTTTGGTCTTGCCTATTTCTTTTCGATGCTTTTTTCTGTTTCTTTTATGGTTTAACTTTTTTATAGAAATTATCTAATTCTTTTTTGTTCTTAATTTTTAAACTTTTCATTCCCTCTTTATTTTATTTTATTTTTTTTTTGTCTTTTTTCTCGGTTACTTTGCTTTTCTATTTTCTTTCTCATTTTTCTTCGACGTTCTTTTTTCTATCATATTTTTCCATTTTCTTTTTCGTTTTTTCTTTTATATTTTCGCATCGACTTTTTCTGCGCTATGTTTGTATTTTATTTTTTTCTCCATTCCCCTTTTCATTATTCAATTTCTATTTCATTTATCATTCTCTCTATCCCACCCTCCTTCTTTCCCATTTTCGTTTCCATTTTTCCTTGTCCTACTTCCCATCTTCTAATTCTCCTTTCTTGCCATATTTTCCATCTTCTCTCATCAGCAATTTCCTCTCTTGGCCTTCCCGTGTTACATTTCCGCCTGAAAATGCTTCTCATTTGCATAATATTATCAACTTCATTATAATTATAACCGTTTTTTTTCCTTCCTCATTCTTATGGTGAGGGGGAGGAGGGTCACTCTCTCTTACATTATCTTCTCTCATTTCACTTTTTTCCGTATTTTCTTCCTCTTCATTTCCTCCCCTTTGTTCATGGTCTGGTTTCACTCCCTATTCGCGTGGCATTTCTTTATCTTATCATAACTCTTTCTTTTATCTTATTCTTTTTTCAGATAATCTTCATCATGTAGTGGTTGTTATTATCATTTTCAGCAATTTATTATTAATAGTTTCATTGCTTTCATTTTTAAAGTTATAATTGTCATTATCACTTTTGTAGTATCTTTATCATCATGATCCTTATTATTAGTAGCATCATTTTTATTACTGCTATCATTATCATCTTTGTTATCATTACCATCATCATTATTATTATCATATTTATTATCATTGTAATTATTATCATCCTCATCATTATTTTATAATCGTTATTATATTATCATTATTATAATCAATTTGAATAATATTACTATTCTTATTGTTAAATTCATTGTTATCATGATCATCACTATTATTATTATCATTGTCATAATTATCATAGTTATTATAAATTTTGCATCTCATTATTTTCGGTATGAATTTCTCTCTCCTTCTCCGCCTTCATTATCACTCCAGTATCACTCCACCGCAGGGCACACACGTCGGTCAGTTATTCCAAAACTTACTCTTTCCAAGTCTTAAGAAATTCCGATATTGGGCCGTCCCGCCACAGTTTGGAAAGGAAAAGTCCGGTCTACATAGTCGCTAATACCTCCCCTCCCTCTCTCCCCTTGCCCCTGATACCAACATTCCCCTCTCCCTCTCTGTTACTTACCTCTCCCCACTGCCCCTGATACCCAGACTCCCCTCTCTCTCCCCCTGCCCCTCCTACTACCATGATACCCACTCCTCTCTCCCTCCTCTTGCCCCCCATGCCTTCCCAGTGCCTTAGCGCAACCCCCCCCCCCTCCCTGCCCCTCATAATGATCCACCTACCATCTACGCCCTCCCAGGACCTCTGCTTCCCTACATATCATTAGACCCCCTGAGTATGCAATCTTTCTCGTCTGCATAATTATATGAGTCGTAATAGTACTCTTGTGTCTCTATCATTTTAGGGTGATCATTTTATTTTTCTTCGTTCTTTCCCAGTTCTTTTACCGTTTTTTTCATTCTTCATGTTGCTATTACTGTGTTCCATTCCTCGGTGTGTGTTCTCCTTTATCTACTTCGCGTTACCAGGATCTGTATAAGTTGTGTTCTTATTATCTTTCATTTCTCTTTCCTTTGTCATGTGTATTCCCGTGATCTCTTTCTCCACCTCCTTCTCCCCTTCTGCGACTGCGAACATGCTCCAATTTCCTTTACTGCAGAAAGGACTCCGCCGTTTGCTCTTATTACCAATACTTTCGTGCTGCATCAGTCTCCAGTATCATTACCTCCGCAACAACTGCCCTTCTTAATATAGCGAGATGCCATAAAAAGGAAAGAGGGAGCAATAAAGCCTTGTACTAAATTTACACACTATTACAGACAGTACACGCAATCAGATCAAGTTAATAAGAGTACTGGCACTACAGACGTTGCCTGAAGTAAAGGTCCCTCCTATTTCCAAGAGCATCTGTCCCTTAACGGAGAGCCACTTGCCTTAATCAAGACGAGAAATCTCAGGGACGGCCGCCTCGGCGTCCATCGCGCACCGGGAGACCGTTATGGGGTCTGAGAGGCAAGGGAAGGAGGGCGAACAAGACATTCGACTCTCTCTCTAGGACGACGCAGTGATTCGCTTGTGAAGCTTATTTTCTATTTTCCTTGTTTTAGTAATAGCTTATACATATCTTTTAAGAAACCTTTTCATGCTAATTTCGTTCAGAATAGCATATCAGATGATGGTTGATGTTTAGTTGGAGTTAAATTTCTATCGGTGTTCCACGTCGTGTTCCGTAGCTCCAGTAAAATCAATCGAAGCGCTCCGAGACGCTCCATTGCGCCAGGCATGACTCGAGTATCGAGACGGGACTCGGAAAGGCTTCACTGGGAACCCAATACAAAGTTCAGTCGCTTGCAGTCGTATGCTATTTTTAATTATCGTTTCCCATTTTGAAAAAAAGGGAGAATTAGACAAAAGAAAGGAAGACGATAAAAAACAGAGAACATAAAAAGCCAAATACTCCGACATCAAAGAAAATATTAAGATAAAACGCCTTCGGAGGCATCGACAGTGTTTTCATTTGATGTGTTTAACTTTTGATGTTGGAGTCTCTCTCTCTTCTCTCTCTCTCTCTCTCTTTCTCTCTCTCTCTCTGCCCCCCCCCCTCGCGCTCTCTATCTCTCCTTCTTTCTCTCTCTCTCTCTCTCTCTCTCTCTCTCTCTCTCTCTCTCTCTCTCTAT
>NC_051411.1:25221662-25226662 GCF_015228065.2 Penaeus monodon
CATACACACATAATAATAATATATTATAGTGATTATAATATATATATATATATATATATATATATATATATATATATATATATATATATTAATATTATACTAAAATTATTTATGATTATTATACTATATATAATATATATATTATATCATAATAAAATATATATATATATATATATATATAATATATATAACATATATATATAATATATATAAAATATATATATAATATATATGAAATATATATAATTATATATATATATATATATATATATATATATATATATATATAATATATATATGCCTTCCCCTTCCTCTGCCGCTCTCTCTCCAAGACGCCCTTGCTTGCCTCGGTCTCCTCTCAAGGCGCTGCAGTAAATTGTTTCGAGACAAGAGAATTGCCGTCCCGTATGACACAATGGAGCCGACCTGAAGGGGAACGAAGGACTGTCCTCTGCTTGTCTTTAGGGCAGCTTACCTCTTTACTAGGGTCGTTCTTTGTCTCTTTCCGTAATCACCTTCTTCTTCTTATCCGCCAAGTTTTCTGTTTTGTTTTGTTTTATCTCTTTTTTTTTTCTTTTTCTCTTAATTATATTTTTCATGTCCATTTTCTCCTTCTTTCTTTTCTTTTTCATCTTACTTTCATAATTTCTCTCTTCTATCTCTCCTTTGTCCTGTTTTCTATATTTGTTTTTCCCTTTCTTGTCCCTTCCTTTATATTCTCTTTTCCCTCTTTCTTCTTCTAGTCTGTTCTTTCTGTGTTCTTCATTTTGCTCATTTTTCTTTATCTCTCTCTTCTTTTCTTCTTCTTTTTCCCCTTTCGTCCACTTTTGTTTTTTAAAATATCTTTTATTCCTTCACCACATTCATTTTCTTGTCCTTTCTGTACATTTTCTTTTCCTTTTTTCTCTCTCTTTCTCTCTTCTCCTTTTTCTCTATCCACTACTTTTATATAATTACTTTTTTACCATTAATCCTTTTTCTTCTCTCCTCTTCCTCCCTCTCCTCTGTCCGTCGGATATATTCTTCAAGAAAGATTTCGTTAAGTGCGTGATTCACGTAACTGCCTACTATTGTTTGTAGGCGTTTGGGAGAACCTTCCTTTCTACTCTCTAGAATGTTCCTTCACTTTTTTCTCTCTTTTTGTGCTCTGTACCTTTCTTCTCCTAAGGGAACGTCGTGATATTGTTATCCTTAATTACTTTTTTTCCTCTTAGTTCTCTCCAGTGTGTGTAAGAAATATATGAAATATAGAATACAAAATATAAGATATAAAATAGGTTGTTTGTATTTTTTTTGATTGAGAGATTTGTTAAGTCTTTTGTTTAATCATTATCTCCGTTTATGAATGTATAGTAAATGTAGTTTATGAAACTGGACCATTAGAGCAGTTATCTTTGTTCAAATTCAACAACGATATTATTCATCATGAGAAACATACGACAACACTAGAACACTTAAAATCATGTTTCATAATTTGTCCTGAGGAGTATTCTGTCGATTAAACGAAACGTGATAGAGGGACTTAATCAATGTTGGTGATTTTTTTTCTTCAAAACAGAATTGCATTTTCAGTTGCATTTCGTCGGGCAGCTTAAAAATCGCGTGCAGTCCGAGGCAACAGCGCCCAAGCAGCAAAACCTTTGAGACAGAAACGAGCCAAGCAAAGCACAGCAAGCAAGCGGAAAGTGGCACGTGTTCTCACCAACCACTTCGCAGAATGGACTAACCCCTTGATTCACTTCTCGGCCACTTTTTGTCCTCTCGTTCCTCCCGTTTCTGATTGCATTGTGGACTTACTCTTCCCTCTCTCTGTCTCCCGTCGTTAATTCTCTCATGGTTTCTCCTCCCCTTTGCTTTACTCTTGGGTTTCCATATTCTGATAAATTTCAAGGATTCTCGTGGCCGCGTCAGTGTATGTTGTAAGCACGACCTTCTGGGGGCACTGACGACATATATATATATATATATATATATATATATATATATAAAATATATATATATATATATATATATATATATATATATATATATATACATATATACATAAATATACACTCACACACATGCACACACGCACACACACACACATACACATGATATGTATGTATATACACACTCGGACACACACACACACATATCCATTTATATAACTAAATATATATATATATATATATATATATATATATATATATATATATATATTATATTATATATATATATATATATATATTATATATATATATATATATATATATATATATATAATATTACATATATATGCACATATATACATTTGTGTATGTATGTATTTATATGCACACACACACACACACACACACACACACACACACACACACACACACACACACACACACACACACACACACACACACGATATAATATAATATAATATATATACTACATATATATATATATGTACAATATAATATATGTATATATATATATATATATATATATAATATATATACATACATATATATATATATATATATATATATATATATATATATATATATATATATATATATATATATATATGTAAACACACATCCACACACACACACACACACACACACACACACAACACACACACACTACCACACACACACACCACACACACACACACACACAACATATATATATATATATATATATATATATATATATATATATATATACATACATATATATATATATATATGCGTGTGTGTGTGTTTGTGTGTATGAATTCACAAACCACAACTACTATTTACATTCTGTATGTATATATTATTTGAATCCCACAGACATTATAACTACAGTTATAACGTCCTGAATGTGTTTTGAACATGAATGGTATATATTACGAACTTAAGAATCATTTCCACACAGATCTCCAATGTTAAAACATCAAACATTAGTAAGTGTAACAATAACATGCCTGTATTTCAAAGGCAATATTTACGTGGACTAATTTTTTCTTTTCGTAACAATTAAGAGTTCTCATCTGCTCCTGTTAAATAGTTATTGCAATACTGAGTTTTGTTTACTTGGGATGGATGGCCAGAGCCTCCAGGGTTAGATTAATTAGCTTTTCTGGCGTACTAATTTCTCCAGCCAGAGAATTAAAACTCTCTTTGTTGTGTTTGTTTCTGTTTTTGAAATCTTTGTTTTGAAGTTTCGTCCTTTTTTATCATCTCTCTCGAATATTATGAAAGAAGTACATGAGTTCTGTTTTACTTTTTTATTGGTTATCTTCCCCCTAGTTAGTGCAACAAACCAGGAAAATAAACAAAAATAGTGTCTTCGAGAATCTTCCCGGATGTATAGTACTCTCCCTCATCCTCTGGGAACTGCCTTACTGTGCCAACGGGAAAATCGATTGTTATTATACTTTTTTACCTCCTTTTCTATTATTTAACGCTTCCATATCCTTCGCACAACTTTCTGAAGTAGGATGTTAGGAAAGTATATCTTACTATGCTATTTTTTACTACCATAATCTTTTATTACAATTTACCGTAAGTGATTCTCAATTGGATTTCCCATGTTAAATCTGCGGAAGTCCCCGCCTTGTTTCAAATAACGGACCCAGATGGCTTTACTTCTCTCCTTTGTCAATGGGAGATTTACCTGTCATTTTCCCTTGTTATTTCATGACTGAACGGATCGTATCTAGCTTCTTCTCCTCGCCCCCCCCCCCCGATAGAAAATGATCCTTGTATTCTTTGTCTTTTTCCTTGTCCCTGTCCCCACTCCCTGTGCTCTGCTACGTGCCAGCCGAGGATACAAGAAGGAGAACACAGGCTTCAGGATACCACACGCATTGAGGATGTAAAGTACAGCCTTGATGGTACACATTCCTTCCATAGAACACCTGACCTTTTCCCTGTGTCCGAGGTGTGTGTTGGGGGAGGAGGAGGAAGATGATGATGAAAATGAATATGAAGATGAAGGTGACGATGAAGATGATTATGAAGATGACGATGGTGATGATAATGATGATATGATAATGATGATGATACAGAGGAGGAGTAGAAGGAAGAAACTAGGTGAATATGAAGAAGGAAATATAGAGTAGAAGACAGGGGATGGCAAGAGAAAGGAAAGCAGGTGAGAGGCTACAAAGAAATGGTGGGAAAAAGCTTGGGTGGGAAAGGAGAAGGAAACGTGTTGTGCGGAATTGGAAGAAAAGGGGATGGAAGAAATAAGAGAAGTAAGTAAGGAATAAGAGAATTGAGAAAGAAATAAGGGAAAAGAAACAAGAAAGAAATAAGAAAAATAAGTAAGAGATGGGGACTAGCTTATCGAGGGAAGAAGAAGGTGAAAGAGAAAGTGAATGAGAGGGAGACAAATATAAGGGGACCAGGGAAAGGTAAATAGAAAGGGGTGTGAGGAAGCGACGGAAGGAGAGGTAGGGAGAGGGGTGAGTAACAAAGGCAGGGATCGTGAGGACGAAGGAGGACGGTGTGAGGCAGACGGAGGGGTGAATGAGATCCAGGTGTACTTTTCTCTCCTGCTCGGTTTAGGGTTATCCAAAGGGCTTTCCTCTGCCTTCCTAGGGCCTGGATGACGGACGGTGTGCTCCCCATTTCCCCTTTCCTCTGCCTTACTCTTACTCCTTCTTCATCACATTCCCAACTGATTCCGCTTTCGCACTCACTTCCGTGTTCACTTCCGCCCTCAGTCCAATGTAAATGTAATATAAATTATAGGAGTGATTCAGCCACCATCGTCGATATTCTCTCTCGGTTATTGATTGAGAGCAGGAATTTATTCGTTCTTGATACTGGAGCGTCACCGTTTAAATGCAGGGATTCGAACGCGTAGTCCTGGGGGGCTTATACTGCGTGGACACAGGCACGGAGGCGCTTTCATGTACGCAAACACGGGGAGGGGTACATGTACACAAGCAAGCAATAGTTACGTGTATGCATACAACATCACTGCCAGTACAGTATGATAGACGCGTAAATCTGTAGCTACAAATATGTATGCAG
>NC_051411.1:25241662-25246662 GCF_015228065.2 Penaeus monodon
GAAAAAGAGAAAGAAGAAGAGGATAAAATAAAAAACGGTAAAAAAGAGGCAACAGTTAAAAGGAGAAGAACAAGGAAATGAAAAAAAAAACAAGGAAGAAAAACGAAAACGAAAATAAGGAAAAGAAGAAGAAGAAGAAGAAGAAAAGAAAGGAAACGACATGCAAGAGTGACATTAAAGGTTACTGCATAATCGAATGAAAGCGAGGACACGTGGAGTAATAACGGGGAGGAGAAGGAATAATGTGATAATGCAAAGGGAAGTAAAAAAGAAGGCGAATGATCAAGGAATAAATCAACACGGATAATAAACAGAGGTAATTAGGTTGATTACAGGCAAGAGACGTGAAGGAGACGGATGTTGTGATTAATAAATAAAGAGACCGGTTAGTGTTTTTGATGTTTTGTTGTTGTTGTTGTTCTTTCTTCTATAACGTCGCTTTGTTATTATCATTTTTATCCCATCATGTTTCTCTCTCTTTTCAATAGACATTTTTTATTCAATATTATTATCACTTTTTTTTTGGGGGGGGCGGGTTACTGGATTAGATACTATGATGATACAAACGTTGATTTAATTTTTTTGTTGTTGTTTTGTCATATTTGTTGTAGATACTGGGCCATTTTTTTCAGTTTTTAATTTTTTTTTATCAATAAATACTGATGTTTTGGTTTTCTTTTCCTTTCTTTGTATGATATTTCTTTGCAGAGAATCATGTCATATTACTTGCTTTACTTAATGAAAGTTTGTAAAAAGACCTATAATTTGATGTGCGTGGGTTCCATTTTCATCATACACTAATGTGTACATATATGTAATCACATGTACGTATGTCTGTCTCTTTGTCTTCGTCTTTTTCTTCTACCTTCACCCTTCCCACTACTCTCTCTTTCCCACCTCCTCTCTTCTCCTCCATCCTCTCTCTCTCTCTCTCTCTCTCTCTCTCTCTCTCTCTCTCTCTCTCTCTCTCTCTCTCTCTCTCTCTCTCTCTCCCACTTTCTCTCTTGGTTTCTTTTTCTGTCTCTCTCCATTCGCGACGTCGATTCCTTCTCTTTCCATTACCATTGTCCGCAGCTCAGCCGTCGCCTACCCCAATGTTCACTATTCATCGCCACACAATGGGATCACCATACTCCCGCTAGCACAAGGCACCTCTGCTGTTTTATCTTTTGTCATTACAAAATTGCATCGCCTAGTAACTGTCACCAAACAGCATATTCGTCATCATCTTCGTTGCTCACTTTAGCGTATCACTATTGTTTCTATGTCGTTATCTATCACCATTTTTTCATTACAAAAGACATCACCGGCATCATTCCCTTTTGTTATTGTCATCATCGCATTCATGCCCACATCACAATGCGTCATCACCACTTCATCACGTGTCAGCATCTTCCGCCATCAACACCATTTTATCAGCATAGAACACCACTACCAGTCCCATTCCCCCTTCCAACACGATGCATCACCATCTTTCACCGTCATCATCAACGGACTGTCATCGGGTTACCAATTTCTCACTGTTTTATCATCACCACCATACACAAGGCCTGTACACAACCTCCAACCTATCACCATCTTTCACCATCCTCACCATAAACCACACACACACACACCGGGCCTGCACACAACCTCCAACCTATCACCATCCTTTCACCATCACCACCATACACACATACCAGGGCTGCACACAACACCCACTTCATGTAAAACACAGACAGAGTTAGGCTTGCTCAGAGCACCTGCATGAGGCACGATATAGCCCCGGGAACGAACTAAAATGCAATTGCAGAGCGAGAAATATTGCAAACATTAGGAACAGGGGCATAACGGGAGGGGAGGGGGGTGAGGGGAGAGGAGAGGAGGAGGAGGAGGAAGGAGAATTGGTGGGGAAGGGGAGGGGAGGGGAGGGGGAGGAGGAAGAAATGGGGGTGAAGGGGGTAGAGGGACAAGAGGGAGAAAGAGGGAGTAGGAGAGGAGTGGAGGATGAAAGGTTATTGGGGGAAAGGAGGAGAGGAAGATGAGAAAGGGAGAAGAGAAAGTAAGAGAGAAAGAGAGAGAGAGAGAGAGAGAGAGAGAGAGAGAGAGAGAGAGAGAGAGAGAGAGAGAGAGAGAGAGAGAGAGAGAGAAGTACTCAGATAGATATATATATATATATATATATATATATATATATATATATATATATATATATATATATATAAATAAATAGATAGATAAATAAATAAATATATATATATATATATATATATATATATATATATATATATATAGAGAGAGAGAGAGAGAGAGAGAGAGAGAGAGAGAGAGAGAGAGAGAGAGAGAGAGAGAGAGAGAGAGAGAGAGAGAGAGAGAGAGAGAGAGAGAGACAGATAATGAGAATGAGAGAGAGAAAGATAAGCCCACGACTCTAATGCAAAAGAGGTAGAATTGAGAAGCACGATAAACAACCAAGCGAAGTAAAACGGCCAACAAGCACGAGAATTACTGCAAGCATTTGAGAGTGAACGATCATATAAGAGATAAATACAAGTAATTATTAGAAGAAAGGTGAGGCGGATGGGGGGGGGGGCAGGGGGAGGGGGATAAGGGAGAGGGAAAAGGGGACGAAAGAAAATGGGGGAAGAGGGAGAGGAAAGGGAAGAATGAAGAGGAGAAAAGCGGTCGGAGGAAGAAGTGGAAGAAGGGGGAGGAAGAGGAGGATTAGACGACAGAGCAGACATATAGATATAGATAGATACAGATAAAGATAGATAGATAAATAGACAGACAGATTAAAAAGATAGATAGATAAATAGATAGATTGACAGACATAAATGAATAAACAGGCATGCATTAGGCAAGAGAACAATGGAAACTAAAGAAAACAAGAAAAAAGGAAAAAAATACAGAAGCAAAACAAAAGAGGAAAAGAAAAGAGAAGAAAGTACAAGAAGATAAAGCGGTTGACGTGCACTCAGGAGATATGCGAACGGTGACGCGGATTCATGTAAACAGCAACAAAACCTAATCTACGAATACATAGGATAAAAAAAATCAAGTAATACAAAAGAAAGACAGAAAAAAAACAAAAAGAAAAAAAGAAAACAGAGAGGAAAGTAAATAGAAGAAGAGAAGCGAAGAGGGACAAGAAGACAAAGCAGTAGACATGCATGCAAGAGATATGCGAACGGTGACGCGGATTCATGCGAGTCTCCCGGCCACCTCGAGGCGATAAGCTTGATGAAACGTTCGCTTAAGCTGAGACTGGGGATTAGAGCAAGTGCTTCAAGGGGATGAGGATTGGGGAGGAGGGGGAAGAAAAGGGGGAGGAGGGGGGAGGGGGAAGGGGAGTTGTATAGGGGAGGGAGGATGAGGATGAGGGGGGGGAGGAGGATTGGGGAGGAGGAGGAGGAGGAGGAGGAGGAGGGGAAGAGTAGGGAGATGAGGATTGGGGAGGAGGGGAGGAGGAGGAAAAAGAAGAGGGGGATTAGGATTGGGGAGGAGGAGGAGGGGAGGCAGGAGGAGGAGGAAGAAAGGGAGGAAGAGGAGGAGGAAGAGTAGGAGGAGGAGAGGGTAAGGATGAGGAATCGGGGGATGGTAGGGATGGGGATTGCGGAGGAAGAGGAAGGGGGAGGGGAGAGAGGAAATGAAGATGAGGAAGAAAGGAAGAGATTAGGGTAGATTGGGGAGGAGGAGGAAGGGGCAGGGGCAGGGAGGGGATTAGCGTGAATGGGGGGGGGGAGGAAGAGGAGGGGAAGGGTAGGGTAGATCAGGATGGGGAAGAGGGGAAGATGGAGGGAGGTGGATGAGGAAAAGGTAGGAGAACGAAGAGGGGAATGAGAATGTGGAGATGAAGGGGTGCAGGGAAGAGGATGAGGCAAGAGAAAAAGAGGGGAGGAAGAGGAGAGGGATAAGAATACGAAGAGGAAGGAAGAGGAGGAACGAAGGAGAAGGAAAGGGAAGGAAGGCGGAGAAGAGGGGGTCGAGGATAAGGGAGGAGAGATGAGGGGGGTTAGGAGGAGGGGGGAGGGAGGGGAAGGGGAGGCGAGGAGGGAATTAGTGGAGTGGGAGGGAATAGGAGAGGCAGCGGTTAGGAAGAGAGATAAGCAGAGAGAAGAAAAGGAAAGAGAGACAGGGGAGAAGAGAGCAGACAGAGAAAGAGAGAGAGAGAGAGAGAGAGAGAGAGAGAGAGAGAGAGAGAGAGAGAGAGAGTTGAACTAACTGTTGCTCTCATTCTGATTCCCCTCAGCCCCCTCTCAAGGGGAGATATTCAAGAATAAGCAATTTTTATTCTCCGTCTCTCCCCCCCCCATTCCCTCCTTCACCCTCCCCCCGCCTTTCTCTCCCTTCCTCTCTCCTCCGATTCCTTCCTCTTCCTCTTTCCCTTACGCCCCTCCCCCCCTAACTGTCTCCTCCCCTCCCCCCTAATTGTCTCCTCCCCTCCCCCCCTAACTGTCTCCTCCCCTCCCCTCCCCCATTGGCCCTTCCCCCTCCCCTTATCCTCCTCCCCTCCTTCATCTCTCCAGCTACTCTTTCCCCTCTTTCGCCCCCCCCCCATTCATTCCCCCTCCCCTCCCCCTCCCTGCTTTCCCCCCTAGCCCCCTCCCCTCCCCCCTCCTTCATCCCTTCCTCGCGTCCTTCCCTCCTCGCACCCCTCCCCCTCCCCCCCCTACTCAAATAGAAAATCAACATGACTCAAAATGAACGAAAATAGAAAAAGGAAAGAAGAGCGAATTTCTTTGAAGTCAAAGAGAAAGAGAAAGAGGAATAGGAGCGAAGATGAGGAGAGGAGGAGGAGGAGGATCATTTCAATCTATCTATCTGTCTATATATATACATATATATATATATATACATATATATATATATATATATATATATATAAATATTTTATATATATATTATATATTTATTATATTATATTTATATATATATATATATAATATATATATATATAATATATAGATATATATATATAATATATGTGTGTGTGTGGTGTGTGGTTGTGTGTGTGTGTG
>NC_051411.1:25264162-25281662 GCF_015228065.2 Penaeus monodon
TTCTTTCTCTTCATTTCACTTCTTTCCTCTTCATTCCTCTCCCTTTTCTCCTTTCTCCTCCTTCTGTCTCACCTCCACCTTCCCTTTTCATAATCTCTCTCTTTTCCTCTCTCCTCTCCTCTCCTCTTTTCTCTTCCTCTCACCTGTCCTCACCTTTTCTTTCCTCTCTTCATCATTCTTCCCATCTTCTCGTCTCTCCTCCTTCCTTCCGTTTTTTTTTCTCCTTCTCTCCCTCCCCTCTTCCCTTTTTCTCCTCATTCTTCTCTTCTTCAATTCTCATTTCTCCCCTCTTTTCTTCTCTTCTCTTCATTCCTCCCTTCTTCTCTATCCTCCCTTCTTCCCTTGTCTCTTCTTAACTCCTCCCTTCCCCTCCCCATTCCCCTCCCTCCTCTCCTCCTCCACAATAATAAACCGTAACCCCCCCCCCCACACACACAAAACATCCATTTCACATGTAGATTTTAGATTCAATCTTTGACAAAAAAAAAAATCTTCCCATTATCTTTTAGATTCAGATTTTAGATTCAAACTTGGATGATGAAAATGCAACCACACTCTACCCTCACACTCACGCCTGTCTGCCCGCCCACCAACCCGACTGCACCCTAGAATCATGTAGCAGTATATCTTTGTTGCAGTAAATATCCCACGGGAGTGAGGACGATTGCAAGGAGGAGGGGAGAGCAAGAACGAGAGAGAGAGAGAGAGAGAGAGAGAGAAGGAGAGAGAGAGAGAGAGAGGAGAGAGAGAGAGAGAGAGAGAGAGAGAGAGAGAGAGATAGAGAGAGAGATAGGTAGAGAAAGATAGATGGGGAGAGAGAGAGAGAGAGAGAGAGAGAGAGAGAGAGAGAGAGAGAGAGAGAGAGAGAGAGAGGGAGAGAGAGAGAGAGACAGAGAATGACGTAGGGAAGGAAGAAAAACATCATCGAAGATACCAGTGTTGATAACAGTGTATGAAAAATAAGATGATAATTATGATAACCAAAAATGATAGTAATGATGATAACAAAGGATGTCACTCTTGCTAATGAGGATATTAGCATTGGTCATAATCAAAATTAAACACTAGAATTCATAGCAGGAATTTTCAGCTTTAATCAGTTAATAATACGAAACGAGTGGTCGTAAAAATACTAAAATTAACAATATTTCTGATAATAACTGCGATAATGATGTAGGTATATGGGTACGTACATGCGGCGTTATTATTACCATTATAATTATTATTCTTTTCATCGTTATATACTTGATGTTACTATCATTTTCATTATTGTTGCAAGAATTATATTTCTATTGTTATTCTAATCATTATTCAATTCAATCCTTGTATCATTGATATCATTATTATGAGTATTATTACCTTTATTATTGTCTATCTATTAACTGTCATTATTCATCATTATCATTGTTAGCAATATAGTAAACATTATCACACATGAATATTCTCGACACAGCCATCATTATTTTCATTCTCTACATGTTCATCGCAACGAAACAATTACCACTATTCGCAAAAAGCAACAATAACAACGACATCAAAGAAACATTTCCTGCCACTCGAAACACACACTCGAATTATTACACTCACAAATAGACATCTACAGATAGATGCATAGCAATAACAACAGTAACAGCTCCCCAAAGAAACCGTTGCTATTACTCGGAATGCAACTCCCAGAATATGCACGTGCAAAGTTCTACTCTGAAATGGATAATAACACAACGACTAAAAACCAAAGAGAAACAACAGTGGTAAAAAAAGAATACTTTCAACCCCCACGTCCCAAGTTGGTTCCGATCTTAACCCATTTTGACGCCTCGGGTTACGGCGTGGAGCCTCGCGAGAGCTTAATTCCGGAGGGTGTAATAGAGAAATTGAGATATGTTGAGGAAACCGATATCAGAAGTTCTTTTTTATGCATTCTCTCTTTCTCTCTCTCTCTCTCTTCTCTCTCTCTCTCTCTCTCTCTCTCTCTCTCTCTCTCTCTCTCCTTCTCTCTCTCTCTTTCTGTGTGTGCGTGTGTGTGTGTGTGTGTATGTGTGTGTGTGTGTGTGTGTGTATGCATTATCTTCTCTCTATTTTCAATAAAACCAAAACAATTTCTTTAATTCATACTATATCTTTTACCTAATCATCTATTAATCTATTCATCTATGTGTCCGGCTATTTATAGACCACTGAATCATGACTTTTATTTGATTCCTGAGTTGAGAGGGGTGCTGCAACGCAAGGAACAATGAGGGATGTTTTGATGCAAGAAATGAAAGATGTTCAGTTTATTGAAACGAAGAGGGTGAGTCTCTGGTATAACGCGTGTGTTCTTGGTGCCATGCATATGGATTTTGCGGTTGCAGTTGTTATTCAGAAGAACGAGAACCGGGATCCCCAGTGGATTTGTAAATAAATGATTAGATTTACACGTGAATGTATGGGTAAGAGGTGAATAAATAAGAAAGAGACACGATATAAATGAATTTGGTAAATACGTGTACGAGTGAGGTGCTATTTGATATTCATGGTAGGTGGTAAGGTATTTTATAATGCATAGTTCATGGCGTTCACAGATGATATGGAACTCGAATACCGAATAAGAGTTTAAGGATCGAATGAGTGTCTCTTTCTCTCTCGCTCTTTGTTTCGTAAGCTCTCTCTTTTTCTCGTTCGTTCTCCCTTTTTCTCGCTGGTTCTCTCTCTTTCTCGTTTGTTATCTCTCGCTCTCGTTCGTTATCTCTCTCTCTCTCTCTCTCTCTCTCTCTCTCTCTCTCTCTCTCTCTCTCTCTCTCTCTCTCTCTCTCTCTCTCTCTCTCTCGTTTTCGCTCATTTGTTATTCATGTTATTCTTATCATTACTATTATTGTTATTGTTATTATCATCTTCATTAGTATCATTACTATTATTGTTGCTATAACAATAATGATGATAGGAATTACAATGATAATGATAATAATAATAATATAATAAATAATGATAATATATAATATAATAATAAATAATAATGATAATAAAATAATAATAAAATTAATAGTAATGATACAAATAGCAATAATAATTATGATAATAATAATGCAAGGTAATATATAGTAATAACGATATATAATAATGATGATATAATATAATATAATAACAATAATAAATAATAAAATGAAAATAGTATACAGTACTATATTAGATATTACTATTACTGTTATTATATATTATTATAATTATTGATATATGTGATATTATGTATATATAATACAATAGTATATAATATATAAAATAGTAGTAGCATATAGTAGTAATATATTACTATTATGACATAACATATAATAATATATATATTATCATATATTAATGATATTATGTATAGTAGTGTAGAGTAGTGTAGTATGTAGTATAGTAATAATAATAACTAATGATGATCAATAAAATAATAATAATAGATGATGATAATAATGAAAATGATATGATGATGATAATGATATGATGATGAATGATGATAATAATAACAACAATAATAAAAAACAACAAAAAATAACAATCAATCAATAATAATAATATAATGATAATAATAATAATGTTATAATAATAATAATAATTAAACAAACAAAATAATAATAATAAATAAACAAACAAAATAATAATAATAATAATAATAAATATATAATATATGTAATCATAATATATAATAATAATAAGTCAAATACTATAATATAATGATATGAAATAATAAATGACAATAAAAATGATAATGCGAATAACAGTAATAATAATAATGATGTTGATGATGAGGATGATAGATATGATAATAATACTATAATACTAATGTAATAATCAATATGATAATAATATATAATAAAATAATGATAATAATAATAATATTAATAATATAATTAATAATAATAATTATAATATATTAATAATATAATAATGATTATGATAAATATTAATAATTAATATATAATTAATATAATATAATATACTATTATTATCATTATTATCATTTTTATTATTGTTATTACTATTATGAATAATGTTATTGTTACAATTATTAATATCGTTATTATTATTATTATTATTATCAGTTTTATTATTATTAATTATTATTATTATATTATTATAAGTATTATCCTTATATTATTATTATTATTATTATTATCATTATTGTTAATATTATTTTTTTTTTCTTTCTTATTTATTTTCTTTTTTATTGTTATTATTATTATTATTATTATTATTGTTATTATTATATTATTATTATTATTATTATTATTATTATTATTATTATTATTATTATTATTATTATTATTATTATTATTAGTATAGTATCATATATTATCATGCAAGTATTTTATAATATTTTATTTTATATTATTATAATTGTTATTATTATTATTATCATTATTATTATTATCATTAGTAGTAGCAGTAGCAGTAGTAGCAGCAGCAGAAGTAGTACTAGTAATAGTTTTAGTAGTAGTAGTAGTAGAAGTAGTATTGTTTTATCTTTATTGCCTATAATTATCATCATTATCATTATCAGTTTTAACATATTATCATTTTTGTTATATTGCTACTGTTACTATATTGTTATCACGTCTATGATATTTCTACTTTCGTTATCATTATCGTTTTTACCTTCATGGTCTTAAACATAATTGTCATAGTGCGTATTACTCCTTCTCCTCCTCCTCTTCCTCCTCCTACTTCTCCTCCTCCTCCTCCTCCTCCTCTCCTCCTATTCCTCCTCCTACTACTACTACTCATTTTCCTGCTCCTCCTCCTCCTCCTCCTCCTCCTCCTCCTCCTCCATCTCCTCCTCCTCCTACTCCTTCTCCTCCTCATCATCACATTTATCGACATAGCAGTTACCCCCACCATGGGAATTACCATCAGTACAACATCATTACCACAACATATTATCACCACAATATAATAAAATTGTATTACAGCCATCACGCTACATACAGAAAAGATTGCAACGTGTGAGTTCTTTGCAAAGCTTCTGTTGCATTCTCCCTCGCATATGAAACCTACTCTCTGGTCTGGTTTGCAATCTCATTCAATATCAGTTGCAGAAACCAGATGAAGTATGCAACAAGCATGTGAAAACTGTTGCCAGATGGTGTAAAACTGTGGACCAGCTGTGGCGTATTTTGTGGCGAAGACAGATGGTAGAAGAGGAAGAGGAAGTGAGAGAGAGAGAGACAGAGAGAGAGAGACAGAGAGAGAGTTAGAGACAGAGACAGAGAGAGAGCAGAGAGACGAGGAGAGACAGAGAGAGAGAGAAGAGAGAGAGAGAAGAGAGAGGAGAGGAGAGAGAGAGGAGAAGAGAGAGAGAGAGAGAGAGAGAGAGAGAGAGAGAGAGAGAGAATCGAAAAAAAACCCGCCAAGATACCATATATCACAACCGGCCATAATTTACCACAATGAAGACCCTTTTTCACAATATCTTTCACTTCACTCAAAGGCGTATCCTCGAGACCGAGAAACAGCTAGTTCGAAATTGCTGCATTAACCATCATGTTTGTTTTGGGCGAGTTATCGGCCAAATTATCTATCCAGACAATCTATCGACGGCAGACTCTCAGCAGACACATCATGCAGACCGACAGAGAGCAGTGTGTGTGTTTCCTTGTCTCGAGAGAATTAGATTACATTATTGCGTGTAATTGTATCATGTTCTGTATCGCATGTTCCGTATAGATTCTGGCGAAGTGTGTTGATATGTCTGTCATGCTCCTCCGATCCCCCTTTGCTATCTTATTCTGAGAGATAAGGGAGATAAAGAATGGAGAGATAGTAATGCATATTTGGGAAGCATGTGTATGTACGTAAATATACACACGGACACATACACACGAGTGGAAACGTACATCCACCCATACACACACGCACATATAATACATATAAAGATGCCCCCTTATACATGCACACATACCTCCTCCCCCCGCCACACATATAACCTTAAAACGCTCACCTACGCCTCTCTCTCTCTCTACACACACACACACACACACAAACACACACACACACCACCACACACACACGCTCACAACACACCCACACACACACACACACACACACACACACACACACACACACACTACACACACACACACACACACACACACACACACACACTACACACACACACACACACACACACACACACACACACACACACACACACACACACACACACACACACAAACAAACACACTGCTCACCTCCTAACACACCATCCCCCCCCCTCGCCCCCCCCCCTCCATCACACCACACAGGCACGTGTCCAAAGTCGTTCCCTTGTTCCGTGCATGACCCCCAACATCCCTGCATGACAGACGTTGCAAGGCGATGTAATTGCAGAGCCCGAAACCTGTTATTTGACCGCACGTGGAAGGATATAAATGTAAAACGAACAGGATGATTAAAAGATGAAAAAGATGTGATATTTCCCTCAGCGGCGGTATGCTAATTTCAATTAGGGGGTTGGGGGAGAGGGGGAGGGAGGGAGAAAGGGGAAGGGAGAGAGAAAGGGAGAGGGAGGGAATGAGAGAGGGAGGGAAAGAGAGAGGGAGGGAAGGAGATAGGAAGGGAATGAGAGGGGGAGGAAAAGAGAGAGGGAGGGAAAGAAAGAGGGAGGGAAAGAGAGAGGGAGGGAAGGAGAAAGAGAGGGAAAGAGAGAAGGAGAGGGACGGAGAAAGGGGAAGAAAGAGAGGGAGAGGGACGAGAGAGATGATGGAAACAGAGAGGGAGAAGGAAAACGGGAGAAGGAGCAAAGAGGGAGAGGTAGGGAGAGAGGGAGATGCAAATCGAGAGACAAGGAAAAAGAGAGGAAGAGTGAGTGAGAGGGGGAAGGGAGAAGGGTAAAGAAGAAAAAGAAACAAAAGGAGAGAGATAAAGACGGAGAGAGAGGTAGAAAGAGAGAGAGTGAGTGAGTGAGAGAGAAAAAAAGAAAAGAAGAGAGAGAGAGAGAGAGAGAGAGAGAGAGAGAGAGAGAGAGAGAGAGAGAGAGAGAGAGAGAGAGATAAAGAAATTGGAGAGAGAAATCCAGAGAAAAAGATATCTATGACAAACTGTGAGTGGCAATGATAATGAAACGATAATCAAATATTATTATTTTTTCACATAATTTCGTTCTGGCCAAAAAGACAATTCATATGATCATTAATTTTTCTTAATTCCGGTTTTATACATTATATATTTCATTATCTTTTTATATACAAAATACAATATGTTATAATTGTCCTGTCTCTGATTAGATTTCAGATAACACACTTTTTGTGGATAAAACAAAAAATAATATATAAATAAATGAAAGGACAAAAAATATGAAAAACGATGTAAATAGATTAATAAATGAATACAGTCGTACTATGCAATACATAAGATATGAATTTAGATCATTTTAGTATAAACGTAAATTGTTTTGCAAGTGCATATGAACCTAAAAATGTTACATTGTGTGAGAGTAATGTTTGCCTGTAGGATATATGACAGTTTGGGAATGTGTGCATATGTGCGTATCAATGCTGGAGTACATATGTGTGTGGATGTGTGTATGTATGTGAGCGCAGAGAAATGGGACCAGGAATTTGTACTTGTGGAATGTATACAGTAGAAAGTGTACCGGTGTGTGTGTAGTTTTTATTTTTATTTTGTTCATAAACACCTCAATGAATGAAGATCTGGTTGCGGTCTTGTGCGTGTAGTTATATGTGGGAGAGAGTCTATTTCTTATCTGAATATTCAACTTAAAATGCTCCATGTATGTGCAGGTTTGTGTGTAAATACTATATATCTTATACGTGTATATTACTTTAGCCTGCGCGCGCGTGTGTCGCGCGCGCGCGCGCGCGTGTGTGTGTGTGTGTGTGTGTGTGTGTGTGTGTGTGTGTGTGTGTGTGCGCGTGTGTGTGTGTGTGTCGCGTGCGTGCGTGTGTGTGTGTATTGACCTACCACCTATGTGTGTGTGCGTGTGTGCTGAGCTAAATGTATACCACCTATGTATATATGTGTGTGTGTGTATGCATGTGTGTGAGTGTGCTGAGCTACATGCATACCATTTTTAACTCTTTGTACATATTTGTACATGCATATGGGCGTGTACTATTTCTTCAGCCTATATGGTTAAGTCTACATGAAGGTATTTGCTCTTACTCTACTTTATAAACACCCCTTAGCCTATATACACATCTGTATGCTCTGTATGTATATACCTTGACGTGTGCTTCAGGCCGTGCGTGATCGTTTCCGTACGTGACTGTATATGTGCATGTGTAACCATCGTTTTTTAAGCCTCATTCCCATCGACCTGAAATGTGAAGAAAAAAAATATATACCCACACCAAAGATCTCTTTCTCTTTCAACAAAAAAGGTGGGTTGCCAGTACACAAATTTCGTAAAGAGGGAAAGATCAAAAGTATAATAAAGGCTTTTATTTTCTTCTCTCGAAGGTACAGGGGTTGGGGGGGGAGTAGGTACGGGGGGTTGAGGGGGAGGCAGGAATGGCGTTAAGAAAGATGATGATGCAAATGAAGATGAGGAATAAAAGGAGGAATAAGAAGAGGAAGAGGAAGACGGGAAGTAAGAATAGGTGGAAGAGAAAGAAAAGGAGACAAAGGAGAGGAAAGAGAAAGTGGAGTAGACAGAGAACTAAAAGTAAGAGGTAGAGAAGAAGGGGATGAAGATGAGAGGAATGGGGAAGAAGATAAATAGAAAAAAGTATGATAATATAAAAAACACTAAAAAAACTAAAAAAAGAAAATAATAAGGAGTTGGAGTTGGAGGAGGGAGGGAGGGAGGGAGGAGGATGAGGAGGAGGAGGGGGAGGAGGAGGAGGAGGAGGAGGATTAGGAGGAGGAGGATTAGGAGGAGGAGGAGGAGGAGGAGGAGGAGGAGGAGGAGGATTAGGAGGAGGAGGAGGAGGAGGAAGAAGGGGAGGAGGAGGAGGAAGAAGGGGAGGAGGAGGAGGAGGAAGAAGGGGAGGAGGAGGAGGAAGAGGAGGAGTGAGGTTGAGTTGACTGTCAATGAAAGAAGGAAAGAAAGAAAGAACAAGACTTATGAGAATAAGAAAACGAAAGGGAGAACAACCAGAGAAATGTAAAACGAAGATCAGAAGGAAGAAAAGGGGAGAAGCAAGAGAAGCATGGACAGAGAGGGAAGAAAAAGAGGCAAAGGGGAGAAGAGATAAAAGTCATAATCGAAAACTGAAGAAGGGGAAAGTAGAGAGGAAGGAAATAAAAGAGGGAGTAGGGAAAAGAGAGGAAAATAAACAAGAAAAACGGAAAAAAGAAGATGAATGATAAAAGACAAGAGAAGAATGCGTGGAATAAAGGAGGTAAGAGAAAGGAAACCGAAGAAAACTGGGGATACATAAAAAAGAGAGACGAACAATAAAAAAAGAGAAAGAAAACGAAGAGAAATGAAGGAATAGAGAAAAGAGAAAACAATTAATGAGTATAAAGATACAAACGAGAGAGAGAGAGAGAGAGAGAGAGAGAGAGAGAGAGAGAGAGAGAGAGAGAGAGAGAGAGAGAGAGAGAGAGAGAGAGAGAGAGACTGAGAGAGAGAAAGACAGAAAGAGAGAAACAGAAAAAAAAAAAACGAAAGAGGAAGAGACAGCGATAGAGAGAAATTCACAGAAAGAGAAAACGAAAAAAAGGAAAAGATCATAGAAAGATAGAAAGACAAACAAACACACAAACAAACAAACAGTGGAGACGGGAGATCCCAGGTCGAGGGTGGGTGCGTAAGGTCAAAGGTCATAATGGCGCAAACACACACACATATCACCTGTCTTCTCTTTAGCGTCTTATCTTCATGAGAAATTCTCCCAAGATGAAAAACAACGGTGACCTTTTTTTCTTATTATAATACTTTTTTTTTTCTTTCGTTCAATTTCTTTTGTTTTTGTGAAGATTTTTTTCCTCTCGCTGTCTCGGTAATTATGTGATTGCTGGTGTTGGCAGCGTTGGCAATGGTTTTGGTGTTGGCAGTGTTGGTAATTGTTTTGGTGTTGGCAGTGTTGGTAATTTTGTTGCTCATGGTGTCAGTGTTGGCTGCGTTGGTAATGGTTATGGTGTAGGCAGTGTTGGTAAATTTGTTGCTTATGTTGTCAATGTTGGCAGTGTTGATATTGATTTTCGTGTTGATAATTTCATTGGTGTTGGTGATGCTGGTAATAGGGTTGGCGGTGTTGGTAATGGTGTTGATAATCGTGTTGCTAAAAAATATTAATAATGTTGTTTGTCAAGGTGTTGGCAGTGTTGATGATGCTCTTGGTAAGGGCATTTCTGTAATGGTGTTGTTAGCGTTGGGAATGACGTTGATGATGTTGGTAGTGATGCATCATTGTTGGCAACCTTACCGGTGTTGGTAACTGAGCTATTAGTATTAATAAGAGTTACTGTGTCAATAAACGTGTTGGTGTTGTAAATGCAGGCAATGCTGGCACCATCATGTTGTTGAGGATCGTCACGACGTAAGCAATGCTGGTAAAATTGCTGATCTTCCCAGTGCTGCCAATGATGATAGCATTGCTATTGTCGACAGTGTTGCTAATAGCGTTGGAAATTTGTTGGCTATTATCAACTCTAAAAATGCTTTAGCTCTGTTATCAATGTTAGTTTTGCCAGTAATCTAAACTTTTCCCGGCAATTTCAACGATGAATTGTCTATGTCATTATTATAGTTTGTTTATTACGCTTTCGTTGCAGTGGAAAGATGAAAAGGAGATGGGAAGAATTAGAATAGAGAGGAAATAGAATATTAGCAGTTATAACAGTGATAACAAGTAAGTATGGGAAAGAAATGTAAGAAAGAACAAAAGGTGATAGAATGAGAAATAGGTGAAAATATGAAACGGATAGGAAGAAAGCGATAAAGAAGAAAAGACGATGAAAAAGAAGAAGACGAGGAATAGGAGAAGAAAGAGGAGGAGGAGGAGGGGGAGGATTAAGAGGAGGAGGAGGAGGAGGAGATAGAAGAGGAAGAGGAGGAGGAGAAGGAGATGGAGGAGGAGGAGGAGGAGGAGGGAAGAATAGAAGAGAGAGAAAGAAGAGGAGGAGGAGGAGCAGGAGGAGGAGGAGGTTAAGAAGAAGGAAATGAAAATAAAAAAAAGCAAGATAAAGAAAAAAAAGAAAAAAAAAGAAAAGGACGAACGAGGTAAAGAAGAAGAAGAAGAAGAAGTAGAAGAAGAAAAGGAAGATGAAGAAGAAGAGAAAGGGAAGGAAAAAAAGAGGTATAAGAATAAGAATAAGAATAAGGCTAAGAATAAAAAAAAAGAAAAAGGCTAAGAATAAAAGAATAAGAATAAGAATAAGAATAACAACAAGAATAAAACTAATAATACAAAGAAAAGAAAAGAAAAAAACAGACACAAGAAGAGAGTGAAGACATTAAAGAAATAATAATAATAATAAGAAAAATAAATAAGAAGAAATGTGATAAAAAAGAATAAAAACTCGAATCCAAATGATATCCTGATAAAAGGGGCAGAGAATGCGAGTTACGAGCGAATACAATAGAAGTGCAACTGGCAAAACATTCCCTCACAACAGAAATACTTTTCAAAATGCCATTCTGGGAGAGATACCTTCGCCTTCCCCCTCGCTGCCTCCCCCTCCCCTTTCCCCTTCCCCTTCCCCTCCTCTCTATCCTCTCCTTCCTCTCCTTCCCCTTCTTTTTATCCTCTCCTTCCCCTCATCTCCTTCCTCTCCTTCCCTTCCTCTCTTTCCTCTCCTCTCTGTCCTCTCCTTTCGCTCCTTCCTCTCCTCTCTGTTCTCTCTTTCCCTTGCCCTCCCTCTTTTCTCGCCTCGCCGTCCCCCTCACTTACGTCACTTCCCCTTTTCCCTCTCTTTCCCTCACTTTCCTTTCTCTTCTTTCCCTCTCTTTATGTCCTGTCACATTTCTCTTTCTTTTACTCTCTCCTCTTTCCCACTCTTTTCCTCCTATTACTTTCTCTTTTTCCTCTCTCTCCCTTCCTTCACGTTCTCTTTTACCTCTCCCTCCTTTCTTCTATTATTCCCTTCATCTTTCATTCTCTCTCTCCCTGTATATTTTTCTTTCCTTATTTTTAATTTCTCCCCTTTTTTCTCCGTTCTCTTTACTTACCACTTTTCCCCTCTCGTTCATCTTTTCTCTCCTCTTCCCTCCCATACGTTCTTCCTTTCCGCATCTCTCTTTGTCCTTCCCCCACTTTCCTTCTTCCGTTCTCTTCCCTCCTTCTCCCCCCACCCTTTCTTCTCTCCCTCTTCCCTCCTTCACCCACTATCTCCATCTTCCTTCTTTCTTTTCTCATCTCCATATTCCTTCTTTCTTTTCTCCTTCCATCTACCTACCCACCCCCTTCCGTCCCTCCGCCCCTCTCTCCTCATCCTAATATCTCTTCCCTATCGCCATTCACCCATTTTTTCATTCTTCCTCTTCTTTCTCTACCTGTTCTTTCCATCCCTTCCTCTCCCTTCGTCTCCTATGCAGGGGAGGAGAAAATACCAAATACCCGGAGAGAGAAAGATAAAAGTACGTTTTTATTTTCGATCCAACGCGTATACATATTTCTGTAATCATTATCACTAATGCATTTTTATTGTCGTTGTTGATTTTGATATCACTGAGATTATCCTTTTTTCCAATATTATTCTTTCGATTTTTTATTTCTTAGTTTTATTCTCACCGTATTTGTTCATTTGATATTAACGTCACTGCATTTTTTTTATACATTTTATATACGAATTGGTATGAAAAAGTCTTATAGTAATTTCCGTTTCCTTATTCTTCATTAGTGATATTCATGCTATCATTTCAGGATTATTATTATTATCTTTTTTTAAGATTTGCTCGTGAGGTTGAATTCCATATTCTCCATTATTTATTGCTTTGTTCCATGAAATGAGTCTCATTCAGTTTCAATTTCGTAACTATTTATTTTCTGCTTCTTCGTTGTCTTCACATATTCTTTTAGTTCATGTTGATTTCTTATCTATTTTTTTTTTTATCTTATATTTTCGTTTTCTCATGTTCCTCTTCTATGTTTTTTTTCCCTCTTTATCGTCCTATCAATCTTTAATCAAGTTAATTTCCACTCAGTCCTTTTGCCTCATTTACATTTTATTTTTTCTCATTCTGCCTTCCCCTTCACTTTTTATTATATATTTCCCCCGCTTTCTATCTGTTAATCTCTTCCTTTCTCCTTCTCTCCTTCCTTTCCCTTAATTATTCATCTGTTTATTTATTATCTCACTCGCTCTCTTTCATCTCTTTCTGTCTGGTCGATATTTTCTTCACCTTTCCCTTCCTCCCTTTTCCTTCACTCTTTTTTATCATTCTCTCTCTCTCTCTCTCTCTCTCTCTCTCTCTCTCTCTCTCTCTCTCTCTCTCTCTCTCTCTCTCTCTCTCTCTCTCTCTCTCTCTCTCTCTCTTCTCCTCCTCCTCCTCCTCCCCTCTCTATGTGTCCTTTTCCCCTCCTTTATCTTCTTCCCTTTCCTTCATATTTTTTCTCTTTTCTTTTCTCTCACTTTCTTCAACTCTCTGTCTATCATTTTCGTCTCCTTTGTTTTTCTCATTCTATTTCACTTTTTTTCTCTTTCTCTCTCTCTCGCTATTCCTCTCTATGTTTTCTTTTCTTCTCTCTCTTCCTCCTTCTCTTTCCCTCTTTCTTTCTATCCGTCTCTCTATGTCTTTTTCTTCTTTGTCTTCCTTCTTCTCCTTCATTCTTTTTTAGTACCCCTTTCTTTATGTGTCCTTTACTTCTTTCTCTTCCTTGTTCTCTTTAATTTTTTTCATTGTTTCTCTCTACATGTATTCTTCTATTTTCTCTCTTCCTCCTTCTCCTTCCCTCTTTTTTTCTTATCCATTTCCCTTTGTTTCCTTTTTTTTCTTTCATTGTCCCTCTCTCTATGTTTCCTTCTCTTTTCTCTCTCCCTTCTTCTCCTTCACTCTCTTTTCTTATCACTTTTTTCTATGTGTCCTTTACTTCTTTTTCTTCCTCCTTCCTCTTACTCCTTTTCTTATCCCTCTCTTTCTTACTTTCTCGATGCTCCATACTCCCTTCGAAAGAGTTCACCTTTATGACCAGATCCCGTCCTTTTGTCTGTGCAGGAGGCCCTACGAATTCTCTTTTCTCCGCTCTTGTTTTTGTTTGGTTGGCTCTCTGTTGTGGAAAGTTTGTCTGTCTGTTTGTCTGACTTTTTTGTTATATTTCTGTTTTTCTGTCTGTCTCTGTCTTTGTCTCTGTCTCTGTCTCTGTCTCTGTCTCTGTCTCTGTCTCTGTCTCTGTCTCTGTCTCTGTCTCTGTCTCTGTCTCTGTCTCTGTCTCTGTCTCTGTCTCTCTCTCTCTCTCTTCTTTCTCCTAATTACTTCTTATGGGTTTTTCAATCCATTTACATGTTTATGCATCAGGTATTCTGTATATCTATCCCATATATTTATCTGCATGCATTTATGGCTCTCTTACCATATATTTATGCATCTTTGGGACTATCTATCTATAAGCCTATTTGTACCTGGTTGTTTACCACAGATAATCTATCGGCCTTCCTGCCTGCGTGCCAAGGAATTATTTCATGTATATCTCTTTTTATCAATAGGCCCCGCTCACCTATCTCTGTCTCTCACTGTTCTTTCCCCTTCTCTCTCTCTTACCATTTTCTCCCCTGTTATCTAGTGACTTGTTCTTCTTCTCCCTCCCTGTTTTCCATTTTTCAAAAACTTATTCTCCCCTTCTGTGTTCATATTCTTTCCGCTTTTAAATCCCTCCTCCTTTTACTTTTACGTATATGTGAGCGTGCTTGCATTACCAATGTGGGTATCTGTTTTCTCCGTTCTCCCTCCCTCTCTCTCTCTCTCTCTCTCTCTCTCTCTCTCTCTCTCTGCCCCTCAACTCTCTCTCTCTCCTATCCCTTCATCATCTCTCTCTATGCCCCTTCTCCTTCGCTCCCCCCTTCTCCTACTCCCTCCTTTTCCTGCCCCTCTCTCTCCACCTCCCTTCCCCCTTTCCACTCTCTCAAGTACCATGTAACTACATCCTATAAACCTTGAGATACAGTAAGATATTAAGACCTTTTGATAGTGAAGGAGGAGGAGGAGGAGGAGGAGGAGGGGGAGGAGGAGGGGGAGGAGGAGGAGGAGGAGGAGGAGGAGGAGGAGGAGGAGGGGGAGAGAAGGAAGTGAGAGGAGGAGAGGAGAGAGGAGAATAGGAGGAGGGGGAAGAGAGAGGAGGAAGAAGGAGGAAGAGGAGAGGAGGAAGGGGGGAGAGCGGAGGGAGAGAGAGAATGGAGGTAGTAAGGAAGGGAAGGAAAAGAGAGGAACGGGGAGAGAGGAAATGAACGGAGGGAGAGGAAGAAGTAGGAGGAGAAAGGGAGGGGATGGGAAGAGAGGAGGAAGAAGAGAATGAGCGGAGGAAGAGAATGAAGAAAGAAAAGAGAATTAAGAAAGGGGGACGAGGGAAAGAATGGAAGAGAGAGGGGAAGAAGTAAGAGGAGGAAAGAGTGAAAGAGAATTAGCGATAGGGGAAGAAGGAGGAGAGAAACGAAGGGAGGGAAGGACAGCGATATGGAGGAGGAGGATTATGAGAAAGAAACAGGAGGAGGCAAGGGACAAAAGGAACCAAGGGAAGGGGGAGGAGGGAGAGAGAAGAGGGGAGAGGAGGGAGAGAAGAGAGGGGAGAGGAGGGAGAGAAGAGAGGGGAGAGGAGGGAGAGAAGAGAGGGGAGAGGAGGGAGAGAAGAGAGGGGAGAGGAGGAGAGAAGAGAGGGGAGAGGAAGGAGAGAAGAGAGGGGAGAGGAGGGAGAGAAGAGAGGGGAGAGGAGGGAGAGAAGAGAGGGGAGAGGAGGGAGAGAAGAGAGGGGAGAGGAGGGAGAGAAGGGAAGGAGGTAAGATCGAAATAGAGTTCATGGCGGGTGTAGGGGAGGGGGAGGGGGTAGTATAGGACGAAGAAAGATATACAGGAAGGGATAGGGAGAGAGAAAATGGAGAAAAGACGTTACGAAGAGAGGAAAATGAAAACGGTGAAGAATGACGGAAGGGGAAGGGGGGAGAGCTAAGGAAAGAGGGAGGTGGAATGGGGAGGGGAGGGGGGGGGCAGGAGGAGGATGGACGGGTGGGGGGGGGAGATATTGGTCACCAATGAAACGAAATCAACATCCTTTTTTATAAAGGTAAAATTACAGTTTATTTCAATTTAAGACCAGACTTTTTCGTTATTATATGGGAACTAATGCCATAACTGTCCTTTCTTATATATGCATTAGAGTTAAAGTAGAGAGGCAAAAATGCTGCGTCAACATTTTTTTTATTATAATTACCGCAAACCGCAGAATGTGTAATGACATCAACATACATTCTCCCGGAAAAAATATTCTGACATTCCGTGAACTTATTTTTAATGTATATTTCGACGGATATGTACAGATAATGCGCATAATTAATACCATTTGCTCGGCAATCATTATGATCGCTAATTTTCTCTTTTCATATACTCGTAATAAATATTATCACGCAATCCCGTTATATAATGGCGTATAATGGCATATATAATATATAAACGTAAAAAAAAAAAAAATTCTCCTTAAGGTCTCTTTACGACGTCATAAAAAAATTGGAATATTTTTAGAGATTTGAGGGGAGACTAATGTGAATGGAGATCATAAGAAAGACATATTTTTAGAAGATCTGTTTTAAGATAAGAGGTTTTAGAATGATGATATCACTGGCATCGTTGTGACTGAATCTTTCTTCTATCCCTTTTTTCTAATTTTCAGTCTTCATCTCCTTTCTTTTTCATGGCAGCTATTGTTTTCATTCGTTTTTCCCCGTGTCTCTTATTTTCTCTGACAGTGCAATCACACTAACCATCGTTTTTTTCCCCTTTGCAACATGACTATAATATATGATACATTTTTCTCCAGTTCTCTCCTGGTTCATTTCTTCTTTACCTCTAAAAAGTCTAAGACAATCATACGATGACACACACACACAAACACTGCACACACATTCATCCACACAAACACTGCACACACACATCCACACACCTTTACACACTCACCACGCGCACTTACCGAACACACACACACACACACACACACACAACACACACACACACACACACACACACACAGACACACACACACACACACACATATACGCGCGCGCGCCCCTACCCAAACACAGAAAGTAACTGCAAAAACATACACATTTTTCATCGTACACGTCACATAATTATACCATAGCGAGGTCACCGGTAAAGATCGTAAATCACCACCTATCGTATTTTACTGCTAATGTCATTCTTAAACCCCAAGAAATACTATTATAAGTTGCTGTTTATGCAGGCGGAGAACGAAAGAAAAACACGAGTTCTATTGTGCTATAAAAGAGCAAAAAATTTATACGCTAAAGTAATTACTTTTCCAGAAGAAGAGAAAGAGCGAGAGAAAGAAAAAGCGAGAGAGAGAAAGAAAAAAAGATAGATATATAGATAGATAGATAGGTAGATAGATAGACAGATAGATAGAGAGTG
>NC_051411.1:25299162-25301662 GCF_015228065.2 Penaeus monodon
AAGCTGTTCCGTGCGATGATTAATGGATAAATGAGTAAGATTATGTAGATTCTGGATGAGTGGATGATGTATGACTGAATTTTCTACTGATTTGATGAGTAGATGGGTATGGATAAAACTGATAGATTTGATTATTGAAAGGATATTAGCAACGGTGGACAGATGGGATTAATAAGAGAATTAGGGTTGAATCGGATGAAGATATTAAGTGAATGAAAAAACGTAAGCTTGGATGTATGTTTAACGCTTGAATGAATATGGATAACCCTAATTATATATGGCGGATGAACAAAATTCAAAATATGATTATTACACACACACACAAAAAAAAAATAGTGATAAGATGATAGTTACGAACAATCACTTAAAGACAACAATTACATTACGGAAACAAACAAACAAAGCGACTGTTAACTGAATCTCACCGTTAACCAGTCTACCTTACCCACCAACTCTTATCCACTTTATCTACCACTAACCTTATCTACCACTAATCGTATCCACTAAAACTACTACCCACTACTTATGTAACTAAGACTAACTATTCACTAAGGCCAACTACAAATACTGACTGACTACTAACTTCTTCTTTTAACGGTAGGTTCATGTCTGAGTCGCCGTGGTCACAGCATGATACTTAATTGTAGTTTTCATGTTGTGATGCTCTTGGAGTGAGTACGTGGTAGGGTCCCCAGTTCCTTTCCACGGAGAGTGCCGGTGTTACCTTTTAGGTAATCATTCTCTCTATTTTTATCCGGGCTTGGGACCAGCACTGACTTGGGCTGGCTTGGCCACCCAGTGGCTAGGTAGGCAATCGAGGTGAAGTTCCTTGCCCAAGGGAACAACGCGCCGGCCGGTGACTCGAACCCTCGAACTCAGATTGCCGTCGTGACAGTCTTGAGTTTGATGCTCTAACCATTCGGCCACCGCGGCCTTTGACGATCATGGGCTTCCATGATTTTTTCTTTGGCAATTTAGAGCGGTGGTTTGCCATTGCCTTCCGCCCGGTGTTTTTTTTTTTTTTTTTTTTTTTTTTATCGAGTCACCATCTCTATTTACCCGGCACTGACTTGGGCTGACTTGGCCACCCAGTGGCTAGGCAGGCAATCGAGGTGAAGTTCCTTGCCCAAGGGAAACAACGCGCCTGCTATTGACTCGAACCCTCGATCTCAGATTGCCGTCGTGACAGTCTTGAGTCTGTCACGAAAGAAGAAAAGAAAAGCAATAACAGCAGCCTAAAAACAACAAGAACAAAATAAGTAGAATAAGGCAAAAGATGATGAGTTATTAACAAAAACGGAGAAAAAAAGTTTCAAATGCGTGGTACTGAATAATAATGATATCAGCAAGAACAAATGTGATAAACAAAAGCAGACAAAAAAATCTAAAGCTAAATGTATATATATATATATATATATATATATATGTATATACATATATATATATATATATATATATAAATATATATATATATATATATATTCCGTGGAAAGGAACTGGGGACCCTACCACGTACTCACTCCAAGAGCATCACAACATGAAAACTACATCAAGTATCATGCTGTGACCACGGCGGCTCAAACATGAACCTACCGTAAAAAAAAAAAAAAAAAAAAAAAAAAAAAAAAAAATATATATAAAATATATATATATATATATATATATATATATAATATATATATATATATATGTATATATATATATATTTATATATATAATATATATATACATATATACACATATATATATGTGTGTGTGTGTGTATGTGTGTGTGTGTGTGTGTGTGTGTGTGTGTGTGTGTGTGTGTGTGTGTGTGTGTGTGTGCGTGTGTGCATGTATGCATATGTATACAAACTGCTAGAAGTGAACAAAAGACAAGGATCCGATCAAGATTACACGCATTACTTACAAGAAGAGATGACGTACACCAGTCAAACAAACAAACAAGCAAAAACAAGAAGGAACAAAAAGGGAAGAGACAACACCGGAAAAGGCGTGCAGTGTTGCCTTCAGGAGATCTAAATAAAAAGTCTTTCTTGTTCTGGGTTTGCTTCCATTTCCAAGAATGTATTAAGAATAGAAGTGAGAGAAAGAGAAAGGGGGAAGGAGAGAGAGAGAGAGAGAGAGAGAGAAATAAATAAATATAGGAGAAAAGGAAAACTAAGGGAAGGGGGGGGAAAAGAGAGAGAACCCAAAAAGAGGGAAAGGAAAAAAGAGAGAAAATAAAAAAAAGAAAAAATGCGGAAAAAAGAAAGAGAGGGGGAGAGATAAAAAAAGATAGATAGATAGTAGATAGATAGAAGAAAAGAAAAGAGAGAGAGAGAAAAGGGGAGAGAGAGGAGAGAGAGGGGAAGGGGAGCGAGGGGAGAGAAAGAGAGAGAGAAAAGGGGAGAGAGAGAGGGGAGAGAGGTGAGAGAGAGAGGAGAGAGAGAGAGAGAGGAGGAGAGAGAGGGGAGAGAAAAGAGAGAGAGAGAGAGAGAGAGAGAGCGAGAGAGAAGAG
>NC_051411.1:25326662-25331662 GCF_015228065.2 Penaeus monodon
CGGCGCTGACAGAGGGTAATGCATGGAATCTGTGATATTTTGGGGGACTTTCCCTCACAGGGACGTGGAGGGAAGGAGGGGAGGAGGGGAGGGCGAGGGGGAGAGGTGCGGAAGGGTGAGGGAGGGAGGGCGAGGGAGGGAGGTGGGGAAGGGTGAGGGAGGGAGGGCGAGGGAAGGAGGTGCGGAAGGGCGAGGGAGGGAGGTGGGGAAGGGTGAGGGAGGGAGGGCGAGGGAAGGAGATGCGGAAGGGCGAGGGAGGGAGGTGGGGAAGGGTGAGGGAGGGAGGGCGGGGGAGGGAGAAGTGAGGGGGTGGGTGGAGGGGGAGAGGTAGGGAAGAGGTAGGAGAGTGGAGGGAAAGTGGGGTGGAGGGGAGGGGTGAGTGAGGGAGGGAAGTAGGGACGGTGGAAAGACAGGAAGGTAGGGGGAAGGGAAGGAGGGAAAAGGATGGAGGGAAGGTATGAAAGAAGGTTCAAAGGAAGGAGGTGGGGAGATGGGAAAGTGTGGAAGAGGGAGGTGGGAAAGGAAGAAGGTAGGAAGGGAGGGTAGGGAGGAAAGGTGAGTGGTAGGAGGAAGGAGGAAGGGAAACTTAGATAGAGAAGAAGGGGAGAGGAGAGCGAAAGAGAAATTTTGGGGAGAAGGAGGGGTAAAGGGAGGGATGGAGGGCAGGAGGAGGAGTTAGAAAGAAAAAAAATGGACGGTTAGGAGGAATAAAGGAAAGAAAGAGAGTAGAGGGAGGGAAGCAGGGCGAAGATAATGATGTGGAGGGTGAGAGAAGAGAAAGAAAATGGGGAAGAGGAAGGTAGAGGGGGAATACAGGAGAAAGGGAAGCAGGATTAGGAAGGTAGGGAGAGAAGTGTGGAAGGAGGGAGGCTGAGACAGAGGAATGTAAAATAGAGAGGGAAAGAAAGAAGGGAACCAGGGGAGGGAAGATGAGGAGGAGAGAGGTGGAGAAGATGGAGGAAGAGATGGGTGAAATAGGCAGGCGAGGAAAGGTGTGGAGGATAGAGGGAAGAAAGGGGATAGGGAGAAGCAGGGAGAAGGTTAAGAAGGGAGGGGGAAGGAAGGCAAGAGGGAGGGCTAGGGGGAGGGTAGATGGAGGGAGGAGAGGAGGAGAGAATGAAGCAAGAAAGGAGGAATCGGACTGAGAATGGAAGAGTGGGATGGGCAGTATATACATATACATACACACACACACACACACACACACACACACACACACACACACACACACACACACACACCACCCCACACACACACAACTATCTATATATATATATATATATATATATATATATATATATATTATATATATATATAATATATATATATATAATATATAAAAAAATATAATATAATATATATAATATGCATATATATACATACACACACACAAAAACAACAACCAACACATACATAATCTAATCTCCTATCTACTACTATCTATCTATCTATCTATCTAATATAATAATATATATATAATATACATAATACTATATATATAAATAAAAATATATATGTAACATACTGCACACATATAGTACACCACACTACACACACACACCCACCAACACAAAAGGACACACACCACAACACACAGACACACACTCACCAGCACACACACCCATCACCAACACACAACCCACACACCCTCGACACACACACACACACACACACCCACACCACACACTGACCCACACACCACACACACACACACACACGCTGCACCAAGGTTACAAGCAGTCGCACATCCCAGCCTAAGAAGAGAAGAGGAAAGGATAACATGTCAAGCTCTCATGCATCTCAAGTACATTGCTCTCTCCTTCTCTGTCCGTCTGTCTCTCCCTCCCTCCCTCCTCCCTACTCTGCTGCCTGTCTGTCTCTCCCTCCCTCCCTCCTCCCTACTCTGCTGCCTGTCTGTCTCTCCCTCCCTCCCTCCTCCCTACTCTGCTGCCTGTCTGTCTCTCTGTCCGTCTGTCTGTCTGGTTGTCTATATGTTTCTCTTACTCCCTCTCTCTCTCTCTCTCTCTCTCTCTCTCTCTCTCTCTCTCTCTCTCTCTCTCTCTCTCTCTCTCTCTCTCTCTCTCTTCCTCCACCTTTCTCTCCTCCATCTCTCTCTCTATCTGAGATATTAATTGTTTCTCTCTATACATTACGGTTCTCTATATCAGTCTATCTATATCATCCTCCCTCTCTCTATCATCCTACTTCTCCCTTTCTCTCTTTCTGTCTCTATTCTCTTTTCTTTTCCTTATTCCGTTCCTCTCCTGTCTTTCTCTTACATTCATTCTCTCCTTCCCTCCCTCACTTCTCCCCTCTCTTTCCCTCCCTCTGTCTCATCTTCCCTCCCCTCTCTCTCTTACGTTTTCTTTCCCATACCCCCCTCCCCTCTCCTCTCTCAAAAAATGACCCTCTCCATCTCCATCTTTCACTAAGCATCTTCCTCTTCTCCCTCCGGTGATCAAGATGCTCAGATGGAGGACAATCGTTCCATCCATCTGAGGGTCGCATATCGCTGCAAGCTTCACGATTTTCATATCTTTCTCGTTTCTCTTTGCCTTGGTGATTACTATAAGTATCAGGATTTTTCTTATACCCAATGACTTCAACGTTCTCGTCATTAATAATATTTTCCCCATGACGATGGTTAGCTGAATCATTGATGATACACTGATGATGATGTGATGTGCACATATATGCATATATGCATATATATATATATATATATATATATATATATATATATATATATATATATATATATATATATATGCACACACACACACACACACACACACACACACACACACATACACACACACACACACACACACACACACACACACACACACACACACACACACACACACATATATATATACACACACACACACACACACACAAATATATATATATATAATATATATATATATATATATATATATATATATATATATATATATATATTATACATATATTCTGTACTCATCCTCCCCTTCTAATATCCCCTCAGGGCCCAGTCTTCCTCCCTCTATGCAAGAAATGTAACCCCCTTCCAGAAAATAGAATAAAAATAAGATATGTTCCCTGCGCCTCCGTCAACCTTTCCTCGCGGGCGTAACATTATCTGGGCGGCCTTCGCTGTAGTGCCGCCCTCTGGACACGGCGCGGGGGAAAAGGAGGAGTAAATTGTGAGGTGATCTAACTAGCTCTATAGGCGTTACCCATCTAAGTTATACATGAGTAATGATAGCGAGGCGAGTGCCCACGGAGAGTGTTACATACACTCTCCGTGGGCACTCGGTGGAAATTGATTTTGAAATTCGAAACCGAAGTCAGATGTACTGAGGTATATATATACGGAATATGGAATATGGAATAATGCATTGCCGCATTGATAGATACGTAAAAACCCTCGTTGAAACCACACGACCTTACGGTTTCATACCAGGAGGGATCTAGGTTCGAGGCCTGGTCACGGAGGGTTGTTATATATCTATCAATGAGGCTTTGCATTATTCCATTATATATATATATATATATATATATATATATATATATATATATATATATATATATATATATATATATATATATATATGCATATACATTATATGTACACACATACACACACACACACACACACACAGATATCTATCTATCTATCTATCTATATATCTATCTATCTACCTATCTATCTATCTATCTATCTATCTATCTATCTATCTATCTATCTATCTATCTATCTATCTATCTATCTATCTATCTATCTATCTATATATATATATGAGGCCGCGGTGGCCGAATGGATAGAGCATGGGACTCGAGGTTTGAGAATGTCGCGGTAATCTGAGTTCAAGGGTTCGAATGCGGCGCGTTGTTCCCCTGGCAAGGAACTTTGCCTCAATTGCCCACAGGTGTTGGTGCCTGTGTATGTGATGGTCCAGTGGTTAGAGAACTGGACTCCGACCCTCATGGTTCCGAGTTCAATTCCCCGTCGCGGCAGTCGTAAAAATGGCTGCGCTCTGACTGCTCGCTCGAACCCGATCTCACGGCGAGAAAACAACATATCGCCTTGAGAAGTCAAAAGCAGGTGTCGTAGGGGAAGTCGCCGCCGTGGCACAGGTGTTAAGCGCGCCGAACCGCGGTTGACTAGGAAGGGCCTCCAATCAGGCAAGGGAGAGGCTGCCAAATATCTTCTCAAATAATAAATTGAGAGAGGCCGATTTCCTGCAGTGGAATAAATGGCTGTAAAAAAAATAGATAGATAGATAGATAGATAGATAGATAGATAGATGAGAGAGAGAGAGAGAGAGAGAGAGACAGAAACAGAGAAGGAGAGACAGAGAGACGGAGAGAGAAAGAGAGAGAGAGAAGCAAGGGACAGGCGAGTCTGTCATGATTAGATAATTAGATCTTCGGTGGCTGTGCTTGGTCGCAATCGCCCCTTTCTCGCCGCATCTGGTTTTTAATCCTGTTTGCTCTCTGCTGCTGTCTCTCTCGCTGAATCTCGCGGGCGGGCGCGGGCGCTCGGGTTACCTCGGTGCGGGTTATTAACATCATTTATGTCGTTGTTGATGTATTTGTTTGATTCATTTTCTACGTCTTGGCTTCCTTGTTTTATATATGTATATATATATATATATATGTATATATATATATAAATATATATATATGTATATATATATATATATATATATATATATATATATATATATATATATATATATATATATATATATATATATGAATATAATCTTCGTTTTCTTTTTTCTCTGTTTCTTTTTTGTATTCAATGTTTATTTTCCTCTTTGTGTATCTCTGTCTTTATATCAGTCTACTTTTCTGTATGTCTACCTGTTTGCCTGTCTGTCTGCCCTTTCATTCATCTATCCTTCCTTCCCAGTTTCTCCTCCATCCTCCCGCACTCCCCTCATCTCCTTCTCCTTTTCTCCTTCTCTTCGTCCTTAGCCTCCTTTCATCCGTCTTTCCCTCCGTCTCTC
>NC_051411.1:25351662-25364162 GCF_015228065.2 Penaeus monodon
AGAGAGAGAGAGAGAGAGAGAGAGAGAGAGCATTACCTTGTAACTTAACACAGCAAAAAGAAAAGGTGAGAAAGGAGAAAAATGGGAAAAGAAAATAGAGAAAGGAAGTCTGAAAATGGGTAGGCAAATGGAATACCAAATGGACTACGAAGAACCTGACGAAGTTGAAGTAAAAATGCTAGATCGACAGAAAGACAACTGAAAGCACAAATGAATAAGGAAGTAGGTAAATGATTCAATATATTGATTGGTCAGTAAATAAATAGGCCTGCGTATATATAAATCTATAATGAAGCACCATTCAATAGAATATAGGTTAATTGAATTAATCTATTAAATGACGATGATTAGAAAATAATAAGTGAATAAAAGAAAAAAAATCATACTCTCATTGATCTTAATTTTTTTCTTTTCTTTTCTTTTCCCCCTGTTACTCTAAATCTCCACTTTTTTACTTGTCATTCCTTTCCTTTTTAGTACATTTCCTCCTCAATTTTTGCTTTTTTTCTCTTTCCTATCTCTCACAATTCACATCTTTTCTCTTTCTCCTCATCTTCATCTCATACTTTCACATCAGTTTCTTCTTTTCTCATCTCCCCCTCTTCTCCTCCTCCTTCTCCTTCCTCTTCCTTTTCTCCCCCCCGTCTCCTGTATTGCCGCGCTCCCCCGGTATGGGGATTTTCCTCTTATTGTCCTGATCTCCCCTTTTTTCGTCGTCCATCAGTATGTGAAGGTGAGGAGAACGGTAAGAAGGATATGAAGAGAGATATAGAGGAGTAGGAGGCGGTATGGAGCGAGTATGTTGAGATGAGAGGCGAGGTATGAGGATAATAATGAAGCATGGGGAGAGAGAGAAAGAATGAGAGAGAGAGAGAGAGAGAGAGAGAGAGAGAGAGAGAGAGAGAGAGAGAGAGATTATTTGATGTTTATGCCTTTCCGATAAATATGCATACACACACGCTCGCTTACACATATATGACTGTGTTCGCATACGCATGCGCACTCACGAACACACAATTGTATGTACATATGTTGATACTACTTTGCATATATATTCTCCTCCGAAATTTGATATTCACGTACTGACCCCTCCTACCCTAGAAAAAAGACGAAAAAAAAGAATCGTAGACTGTGACGAATGCATCGAATTTCTGAATTTGGAAATGAAGTTCTCCGTAATGGCTGTAAATGCCTCTATAAAATACGACTTTTATGCATAATGTATTCGAAATCGTCATTATCAGTTCTGACTGTTATCTGGGATTTCTTCATCTACGCTTTTACTATGTCTTTTATCATCTTTATTACATCACTTTCAGTTATTTTTCAGATCTTTTCCTTTTATTTCATTATTTCCTTTCTTGTTGTTAAATAGATCTTTTGGCTGTTCTAATTGGCCTCTGTTAGCTTTTTCTTTTTTATGAAGATGATTTGGGTCTTTGGATATGCTTTTATTACTTTTTTTTCTTCACATAAAAATCCATATTCGTGTTTTTTCTAATCTTTCTATGCTAATTTATTGTTTTTTTCTGCAATGTACTATTTTTTCTTCTTATCACCTCTCAGCTATTTTCAATATTTATTCGACTTACTTTAACTAACATTGCATTCTTATCTTATCGCTGGTTAATTTCTTACCTTGATTCTCCCCATCATTACGTATTTATTATTGATTCGTTCTTATCCACATCATTTCCTGCTTTATTTATCTATTACCAATAATTTCTCTACCATACTTTTATTTTCTTCACCCCCTATTTATTTACTTCCGATTACTGGTATAACAAGTAATATGTACTCTTTTCACTTACCCTGAAACTTTCTCTTATCGTATATTGATTAATTATTATTTCTTTCCTTATTCACATTACCACCGTTGCTTATTCATGACCAATGGGTCTTCTGTAATGTGCATAACTTTTTTTTTTTTATGTATCGATGACCTATCTACAGACTGACGGCAATAAGTTTTCATTTATTCGGAGCCAACATTCTTCTTCTCTCATCATTATGTTGTGTTATTTTTCCTCTCTAATATTAATGGCTTGTCCTTTCTTTATTCAGTATCCATTCCCTAATCCGCTTGCTGTATGTCGTTCATTGTTTATCTAATTCGCCAGTGATTACAACAAAACTCTACGGAGACAATGCCACGTTTCACTTACATAGCGCCTGCCATCAGTGTCTATTTATCCTTATGCCTTTTCTTATTCACCGTTTTATGATTATTATTATTATTATTATTATTATTATTATTATTATTATTATTATTATTATTATTATTATTATCATCATTCTTGTTATTATTTTCCGACGAATCTCCTCCATCTACTTTATTTTTCTTCCAATAGCTATTTATAGTTGATTACGGGACCAACTGTACGGAATTACTATCACGTTTCACAAGCATTCATTTCATGTAATGGAGGACTAAACTAAAATTAATATCCTTTATATGAATTTGTTTAAATTTGCTTTCTTTTCTCACAGTGCATTCTATATTATCTATACACTTTTATCATAATAATTTATTATTATTATTATTATCATTACTACTATTATTATTAGTGTTATTATCATCATTATCATTATTTTTATTATTATTATTATTATTATTATTATTATTATTATTATTATTATTATTATTATTATTATTATCATTATTATTATTATTAATATTATTATCATCTTTATTATTATTTTATTATTATTATTATTATTATTATTATTATTATTATTATTATTATTATTATTATTATTATCATCATTATTATTACCATTATTATTATCGTTTACAGATCAGTGTCTTCACATCCTTTAGGTATTCCATATCCTACTGAATCTCGTACATCTATTTCGTTATACATTTTCCTTTATTCATCACAGCATAGTGGAATCTCCATGAACGTTCGTCTTAATATAATAATATATTTCATTTACTATCATTTACCATCATTAACCATCGATTACGGTAGAATGACACCCATTCCTTCGTCTTATTGTAATGAATAAAAAATCTATTTATACATTTTCATTTATTCATCATCCATTATAATAAAATGACACTTACTGTAATAAAAGAAAGCAATCTATACATTTTTATCTGTTCATTATCGATTATGGCATAGTGGCAGTCGTCAGTTGCTCCGAACATTCACGAAACCCGACGAGTGAGCAAACAATCAGCCGAGTAAATCATCTCCGAATATTTGCGACAGGATCTTCAGCACGACAGACAGCCCTTGAGGGTAAACTGAAGACGGAGGGAGGAAATGGGGAGGAGAGAAAGGGGAATAGGAGGGGGATATGGAGGACCATGAGAGGGAAGAAGAACGGAGGACGAAGAAGAAGAAGAAGGAGAAGAAGAAAGGGAGCATAAAAAGACAAAAGAAGAAGACGAAGAAGAAGAAAACGAAAATAAAAAACGTACGACAAATAAAGAACGAAAAGAATATCAGCTAAAAAGACAGGGATGAAAGAAACAAAACCCGAGACAGAATCACAAATGGACAAAGTATTAAGGAAATAGATAAATAGATAGTGAATAATAATAATAATAATAATAATAATAATAATAATAATAATAATAATAATAATAATAATAATAATAATAATAATAATAATAGAAATAATAAATGGTTTACAAAACAAGTAAGATAACCTTTAGCAAGGTAATTTGAAAACATATGAGCACAAATTTTGAAATAGAATATAATTTTTTTTTTCAATGTGATATTATTTCATTTCTCTCACAAAGTTATTTTTCTCCACATTGCTTGCTCTGCATTATTTGCATTTAAAAATATTAATCTTTCCATCTTTATCTTGATTATCCTCCGATTCTTTGTTTTCTTCGTTGCCTTTCTCTCCCCTCTTCTTTCTTTTTTCCTTAATCCCTTACAATAATGCTCTATCCTTTTCGACATTCTATTTCCCTTCTTCTCCTATTCCGCGACTGCGATATTCCTTCTCTCTTAATCCGACATTTTCCTCCTCCACCTGTTCCTCCTTTCTTTCCTGTATCTTGTTTTCCTTTTATTTTCTCTCTCTCCTCTCTCTCTCTCTCTCTCTCTCTCTCTCTCTCTCTCTCTCTCTCTCTCTCTCTCTCTCTCTCTCTCTCCTCTCTCTCTTCTCTCTCTCTCTCTCTCTCTCTTCTCTTCATCTCTCTCTCTCTCTCTTCATCTCATCTCTCTCTCTCTCTCTCTTCTCTCATCTCTCTCTCTTATATATATATATATATATTATATATATATATATATATATATATATATATATATATATATATATATTGTGTGTGTATATATGTATATATATATGTCTATATATGTACACACACACACACACACACACAAACACTCACACTCACACACACATACATCACACACGCATACTCATGCATGTACATTACAACACATATGAACACAGCATAAACAAAACAAACAAAAAATAAATATGAAAGAAACGAAGCACAAAATAAAGAAACTGATAAAAAGTCACACGTGAACTTAAAGGAGAAAACAATCATGGTATATGAAAGGTAGATTAAAGGTATATGAAAATAAGCAGACAGACGATAATCATGTAGCTTCAGTGTAGATTGAGGTCGAACGGATAATATCATACATAATCCCTTCAAATTTTCATTTTTACTCCTTTTTATGCAGGTTTTGCCTTCTAATTATTCAATAGAATTACTGGTATGTAAAAAGGAAGGAACGGGAAAAAATAAAATGAAAAGATAAAATGATATGTGAAACGTAAATAATGGAAAATTTACCAGTAAAGAAAAAAAAAAAAATAAATGATGCGAGACACAAGACAAAATAAAATGAAATACATAAAGACATAATCAAAACAACTGACAAACAAAGGACACGAAAAGACGCAAACAAAAATAAAAGAGAAAACACAAACACACCAAAACACACAAGCAAAACAAAGAAACCAACTAGACAGAGACACACAAACAAAACAAAAAGCACACAAAAGTACACAAACAAAAAACACATAAACAAAGCAAAGATACACGAAGAAAACAGAAACACAAAGAAAGCAAAGACACAAACAAAACAAAAGTACACAAAGAAAAAACACAAAACAAAAACACAGACAAAACAAAATACAAACAAAACAAAGACACAAAAACACACAAACAAAATAAAAATACACAAGAAAAACAAAACAAAACAAAGACACACACACACGCACAAAAACACACAAATAAAACAAAGGCACAAACAAACCACAAACAAAACAAAGCACAAACACTGATGAAGTCGAAGCAACACCACAGCTAAAAGAGAAAATAATTAAGTGATCGAATAATGTCATTTCGAATTCTCATAACTAATCTCAACGAGTAATTCGCTTCCAAACTGAATTGAATTTCCTCTTTTCCTCACCCCATTTTTTTTTTCTCTCGCGTGTGTGTTCGTTTGTCGTTACTGTAGCATAAAGGGAAGGTGTTGTTCGGGGATTTTCTTTTTTTTTGCGGTCTGTGGGTACAGCGTTGGCGGCATTGTAATTCTAAATACAATGTCTCATTTAGCGGTCTAATTTGTCTGCCGGAGGAGGAAATTATGTATAAAAAGCCTTAAAAAAAAATCTGAGAAAATGAAGCGAACCCCCATCCCTTCCGTTCCCTAACCCCCCCCCCCTCAAAAAAAAAAATCTGAATTAATTAAGAAGAGTAAAGAGCGAGAGCTTCCACTTACATTAGTCTACCCTAGAAAAAAGGGAAAGAAAATGGAGGGGTAGAATCTGTTGCCCATTTTCTTGATTTCCGTCACTCAAGGACCCTCGATCCGCCCCTAGTCTGGATTAAGGAATCTTTATCTACCCTTTTTCATTACACTTGCTTCCGTATTATCACCAAAGGGCCCGTATCTACCTGGGGAAGAGGAAACGTTGAGGAGAAAGTGTTCGTATATTGTGAGAATGATCTGCCCACGTATTTTGATAGAACTTGGTGTTTCCGCTTGGCAGAGAGGGAAGATGAGAAGGAGGAAGGGGGAAAAAGACAGGTGTGTGAGATAAATATATATATATATATATATATATATATATATATATATATATATATATATAGAGAGAGAGAGAGAGAGAGAGAGAGAGAGAGAGAGAGAGGAGAGAGAGAGAGAAGAGAGAGAGAGAGAGGAGAGAGAGAGAGAGAGAGGAGAGAGAGAGAGAGAGAGAGAGAGAGAGAGGGGGGGGGGGAAGAGAGAGATCGCGAGAGAGAGAGAGAGCACGAGAGAAAAAGCACGAGAGAGAGAGAGAGAGAGAGAGAGAGAGAGAGAGAAAAGGGGGGAGGAAGAGAGAGAGAGAGAGAGAGAGAGAGAGAGAGATAGAGAGAGAGAGAGAGAGGAAGAGACAAGATAGAAGAAAGAGTGAGAGAAAATGAGTGATACAGACCCAAAAAGGAGGAGAAGAGAAAGGCCGACAAGGAAATATAAAAACACCCAATGCTAAGTCACACCCATACCGACAGACGCACAGATTGACAAGGAAGTCAGAGAGAGACATACATAAAGAAAATTAAAGACAGCGAGAAAAGTAATTTCGTATGCAAATAATCGCCAAAGGCCCCTTTAATACCATTCATTGCTAGTCGTTAAAGTACTGATCGAAATTGAATTTTACTTTTAATGTTCGATAAAAGCATGGTGGTATCAAAAGTGTCTAATCAGTACGTTCTGATGTGTTCTGATTGTAATAATGGACTGATCAGAGCAAGCAATTAAGCTCTGGTTCATTGTGAATTGAACCCATTATACATTTTCGAAGGTGGGGAGGGGGGAGAGGGGAGGGGGACGGGAATGGGTCGTTGGAATCTTGATTTTTGCATTCCATTAAGAGAGGTAGGGAGGGGGGAGGGAGGAGGGGAGGAGGGGGAGGAAGGAAAGAACGAGTGTGCGTTAGAGTGAGAGAGGCAGAGACCGATAAAATACAGATAGAGTTTTGGATAGATGTAGATGAGTAGATAGATAGAAAGACATAAATAAGGAGAGAGAGAGATGGATAGACAGACAAATGGAGATGGATAGATAAATAGATGGATAGACACTAACAGACAAAGTGAAAGAGTGAGTGAGAGAGAGAGAGAGAGAGAGAGAGAGAGAGAGAGAGAGAGAGAGAGAGGAGAGAGAGAGAGAGAGAGAGAGAGAGAGAGAGAGAGAGAATCTACACTTATTGAGAAAGGATGTATAAATAATATGAAAAAGTGTCACTGATATATGTTACAGGAACATAGTAGGTGAGTAATGTCTGTTATTTTCTTTACCTTACCTTAATTCCCCTTTTTTCTGTATTAACTGATTCATTATTCATTTGTACATTAGTGTTTTATTTGTCCGATATTTCTGTCTATTGGCTTTTCCTTTTTCGCGCTCTGTTTCTTAATTAATTTGTTCAAAATAAAATCATTCTATGTATACCTCTTCCCTCTTTTTGTTGATCTTTTTATCAGTTACATTTTGCATTCTTTGTATTAATCCATCTCCTCCATTTTTACATTGGAAAGCGCCACTTTCTTCATAAAACTTTCTCTCTCTTCTTCTCTTTTGTATATAGCATTATCTTTTTTTTCATATTACTCGTCATATCTTATTTCTTGTGCTTCATATCTTACTCTTCTTTCGTGTTTATCGTTATCGAGGTTATTTCCTCTTTCTTATATTTCGTATTTCTTTTCTTTTTTTTACGTAGTCATTGGCTCCAATACGCACCACACCATTTCTCCCCTCTCTCTACCTCTCTCTCTATTTCTCTCTCTCTCTCTCACTCTCTCTCTCTCTCTATCTCTCTCTCTCTCTCTCTCTCTCTCTCTCTCTCTCTCTCTCTCTCTCTCTTCTCTCTCTCTACTCTCTCTCCCTCTCTCTCTCTCTCTCTCCTCTCTCTCTCCCTCTCTCTCTCTCTCTCTCTTCTTTTTCTTTGCTCTTTCTCTCCCACGGGCATTTTGTCCAGCCTCCACAACTGTCTCCTCCTCCGTCGCTTTAAGCACGAAATGGGCATTAAACATGAGCGATCCCTTGGAATTCCAGAACATTCTCCGCTCAAGCACTTAAGTTTCTTCTCCAAAGAATATGATTGTCATTCGTCTCCGTAAATATTCTTCAACTGTTCTTGAATACATGAACTCCTTTTCATACTTACTTCGCATTAGGTTCAGTCTCACTCTGCGTTTTTTTTTCATATGTCAGATGACAATAGAAAGTTAAGATATACGTTTCGGGTAAAAAAAAAAATGTCTTTTGAAAGATCATATTCGAGAATTATAATAGGACTGACCGGAGAAAATATTTCATGTGATGTTCATTTGACTAGAATCGGTTCAGTTATTTGTTTAAATAAAAAGAAAGACAGAATAGACAAGGAAAAGAAATAAAGACGTCTTTGTGCTTGTCTTGTGTTCATTATAGGACTTTTGGTAATGAAGGTCGGAGATTTATTTTTTTTTATTGAAAATATCAGTAATTCTAAAGCTATATGTTATTTCCTTTTCCTTTCTACCTTCATTTTATAGACTTCTAAAGTATTCTACGAGATTTTATTTTGTCTTATTGTCTCTTCCTCCTTTTTTTTCATTCCCTCATAAGCTGAAGTGCCCGCGGACGCCGTTCTCAGCCTTAACGAACACCATCGCAGCTATTTTCACCACAACAGTTTGGTCGGCGAGGCGGACACAACGAGCGTTTAAACTTTTGAAATTTGTCGCCAGATGGCAGGAGGATCTCTTTTAATGCCCGGCCGTTTTCTATTTTTTCCTAATACTTTTAACCTACCATTCAGAAAGCTTTTCATTTTGAGTAAAGTTACTCGAGACGAGGCTTTCTCTTGTCAAATGCCCATATTTATTTGTTTGTGAGAACGTGAATGCGCACAAATGTGTACAGTATGCACACACACCCATACCCACACCCACACACACACACACACCAACCCCACACCCCACCACACACACACACACACACCACACACACACACACAAACAACACCACACACACACACACACAGATATATAATAATATATATATATATATTATAATATATTAATATATATATATTATATATAATATATATATATATTATATAAATTTTATGTTATTAATGGACTTTCTGCAGGCACTAAGTAATATATATATAATATATAATATATATATATAATAATATATATAATAATATATAATATATTTTAAAATATATTATATATATATAATTTAACAAAAATATATATATATATTATGTATATATATATAATATATATAATATTATATTATATATATATATATGTATATATATTTTATATAATATATATATAATTTTAATATTGGGGCCGCGGGGGCCGAAGGTTAGGCGTTGGACTCAAGACTGTCACGACGGCAACTGAGTTCGAGGGGGTTTGAGTCACCGACCGCCGCTTGTTCCCTTAGGAAGGGAACTTTACTCGATTTCCCCCTAGCCCCGGGGGGCCAAGTCAGCCCAAGCAGTGCCGGGTAAATAGAGATGGAAAAAAAAAAAAAAAAAAAAAAAAAACACCGGGCGGAAGGCAATGGAAAAACACCGCTCTAAATTGCCAAGAAAATCATGGAAGCCCATGATCGTCAAGGCCGCGGTGGCCGAATGGTTAGAGCGCCGACTCAAGACTGTCACGACGGCAATCTGAGTTCGGGGGTTCGAGTCACCGACCGCCGCGTTGTTTCCCCTTGGGCAGGGAACTTCACCTCGATTGCCTGCCTAGCCACTGGGTGGCCAAGCCAGCCAAGTCAGTGCTGGCCCCAAAAGGGCCCGGATAAAATAAGAGAGAATGATTACCTAAAAAGGTAACACCGGCACTCGTGGAAAAAACGGGGCCCTACCACTACTCACTCCAAGAGCATCACACGTGAAAACTGCAATGAGTATCATGCTGTGACACGCGGCCAGACATGAACTACCGTTAAATGATGATTATATATATATAATTATATATATATCATATACTAATATTATAATATACTATAATATATATATACATATAGATACATATATATAAAACTAATATTATATATATATATATAGTATATATATCATAGTATAATATTATATATATTATATATATAGGTCGAAGATGTGGTTGAGTGAGAGAGAGAGAGAGAGAGAGAGAGAGAGAGAGAGAGAGAGAGAGATAGATAGATACGTAGATAGATAGATAGACAGAAAGACAGTATAATATATTAAATAGATATATAGTATATATATAATAATATATAGATATATCTATAGATATACTAATAGATATATAGTACGATACAACACACACACACACACACACAAACACACACACACACACACACACACAAACAGACAGAAGACAGATATATATATATATATAGATATATATTATTATATATATATATATAATATAGAAATGATACTATATATATATAATATACTATATATATATATATATAGTATATATATACGTATATAATATATATAATATATATATATTATATATATTAAAATATATATATACTAATAGTATATAGTATATATATATATATATAATATATATATATGTATATATATATATATATATATATTTAATATATATGTGTGTGTGTGTGTGTATGTGTGTGTGTGTGTGGATGTGTGTATATGTGTGTATGTGTGTGTCTGTGTGTGTGTGGTTTGTATATAGAGAACCACACACACACACACACACACACACACACACATATATATATATATATAATATTATATATATATATATATATATATTATATATATATATATATATATGTGTGTGTGTGTGTGTGTGTGGTGTGTGTGTGTGTGTGTGTGTGTGTGTGTGTGTGTGTGTGTGTGTGTGTGTGTGTGTGTGTGTGTGTGTGCGTGTGTGTTTATATGTATATGAATACGTATAAGCACGCCGAATATTCTCAGATATTCGAATACATAAATTCATAATGAACTCAAGCAAACATCCAGAGTCCCTTACAATAAACTTTTCCGAGACATTTTTTCCAGTCACAAATTTTCATGCGAACTTACAAACCACAGTCGTTTAAATCTGCCAGAAAAAACAAAACTTCTCCTTATCTCTCTCTCTCGATTCCATCTTCCTTTCCTCTTCTTTACTCCTCTTCCTCTTCCGTTTTCTCCTTTTCCTTTCTTTTTTCCCCCTTTTTTTGCTTCATTTTCCCTTTTCCTTTTCCTTATCTTTTTTTAACCCACTTTTCCCTCCTCTCCCAATCCTCTCTCTGTTCTCCTATTTCCTTCTATCACTATCATTTTTCTTCTTCCTATCTCCCTTTTCATCCTCTTTACCACTTTTCTTTCTTTTTCCTCGTTTTTAATCCTTCTTCTCCCCCCACCTTCTCTTTTATTTTCTCTTCATCCCTCTCCTTCTCCTCCTCCTCTTTCCCTTTCTCTTCATCCTTCCCCTCCTCTTTTCCTCTCTCCTTCTCCTCCTCTTCTTGTCCGCTCTCTTATCCCTCTCCTTCTCCTTCCCTCTCCTCCTCCTCTTCCTCCCTCTTCTTTTCCCCCACCTCTATTCCTCTCTCCTCCTCCCTCCCCTTCCCATCCGTCTTTCCCAAGCAAACGACCAGGTTTCCCTAACCACAGAAGGCATCGAAGCACAAAAGAAACCTCAGCCAAACACGAGAGGACTTTCCCCCGCCCTTACCGCATCTCCAAGCATTCCCCAAGCACGTGCCGACATCTCCCCAGACGTTCGCAATCTCCAACAAGCAAGGGTTGGGGGGAAGAGGGTGTCGGGGAGTGGGAAGCGTAGGAGGGAGGTGGGAGTAGGGGAGGTGGAGGGAGGCAAAGGGAAAAAGACGGAAAAGGAAGATGGGGAGATGGGAGACGGAAAGGTGACGGAGAAGGGGAGGAGTGGGATGGGGGGAAAGGAAGGGGAAATGAGGAAGGGAAAGAGGAGGATACATAGTGGATAAAGCTCTAGGGGGCGTTACGCTGACAGAGGGAAAAATAGCTGGGGATACACGGTAAGGAAGGATGATGATAGAAAGAAAACTAACCCATGTTCTTTCCCTAGCTATCCCCAAGCACGCTGATGCCCCCCCCCCAGCACCTCCGGGCACCCCAGACACCTCCGGGCACCAGCAGGCACTCGCCCACTCGCTCTCCCCGGCTTTCCACTCTTGGCCCTTGTCCCCGAATTTCATCACATCTGTTCCATCTCCTTTACATTCACTTGAGTGGAAGCTGGCCCTTTCACTCCCTCACTCGTGCTTTCCTTTTGTCCGCGCACAAGGACGCTCTGTGAAATCTGCATTAAAGTTTAAGTCTGCAATAAAAACCCATGGCTGGAGAGGTGGGTGGGGAGGGGGTGGCTAGGGAGGAGAGTGGGGCCAGATGGGGAGGGGTGGAGGGGTGGGTGGATAGGGGGGGGGGGCATGGATGGATGGTCAAGAGGGAAGGAATTTAGGGAGGGAGGGAGGGAGGGAAGAGGGAGGCATGGATGGATGGTCAAGAAAGGGATGGGGCTTTGGCGACGG
>NC_051411.1:25373989-25378989 GCF_015228065.2 Penaeus monodon
CAACGGACGTGCCCCCAGCCTCTCATCCCCACCCGACAGGAAAATAAAAAAGAGAGGAAAAAGGAAAAAAATCAAAATAAAATGACACACACGCCAAAGACCCCTCCCCCCTACACACACACACATACACACACACCACCACCACCACCACCACCACCACCACCACCACCACCACCACCACCACCACCACCACCACCACCACCACCACCACACCACCACCACCACCACCACACCACCACCACCACACCCTAAAAAGGAAAAAAGAAAGAAAAAAATTTCCTTCATACCATGTACGAGTCTGCAAGAGCCCATTTGACCCTGGCTTCTTATGACCTCATGTGGAGCTTTGACCTCGACTGACAGCGGGTTCATGGGGCAACAAAGGTCATTTTTATGTCGCCTATGAGTTTTATTTCATGATGAATAAAGAAGCATTAGGAAGAGGAGGAGGAGGAGGAAGAAGACGAATAAGAGGAAGGGAAAAGATTACCATAATGTTGCCTGTCGCTAGAAAATATCTGGGTTTCATCAACGTAGGAGTGTTGGGCATCAACTTCTTGTTTGATTATATCATCTTAAGCTATTACTATTTATGGTATGAAGTCGGTGAAAATTGGGTGTTGTTATTATTGGTATTATGCATCATTTTTATTTATTTTTTATTATAATTGTAGGTGTCATTTAGTTGTTTGGATTATCGTTGTTGTTGTTATCGTCGCCATCATTATAATATTTATCATCATCATCATTATCATGATCATGATATCGATCATCATGATCATCATCATGAACATCCTCATCATTATCATCAACATATATGATAAAAATCAATGTTTCTGATGGTGGTCTTGCATAATTTACATAAATAACCATTCTCATCATAGATCAGGTTTCGTTATTGCGAGCAGTCATAAGTGTGTTCCAGAAAAAAAAGAAAATTGAGTGCCTCATTTTCTCCGAGAGTAATTTGCTGTTTATTCAAATGACCGCTTTGTTCAATCCATATTTTTGTTTAAGTCTATGAAATATTTGATCATGAATTTACGAGGACCGGTTGCTATGTCACTGATAAAGCACCCACTTATAAAAAATGCAAATTACCAAGAACTTCGTAAATTACTGTACAGACGTGTGTGTACAAGATCTATGGAAGGATTTTCGTGAGTGGGTAATGAAGCAGTAGTTGATGTAGTGTAGAGGACCCTTGAATATACATATTTTTCCCTGACCTCTGCTGGCAAGACTTAAAACTAATGTGATGACGTTACTTGATATAATGATAACATTGTGCTATAAATAATCTTGCAAACATATCCTGGGTGAATAAAAAATACGAGTTATTGTGTGAACGTAATTAGCTTACACACGCTGACTCCCAAAGAAGCAAAGCCCCCATGCATATAAAATAACGCAAATGCACAGGCAATAGAACACGTACACACGTAAAAGAATGGATGTAAATAATAACACACACATACATTCACACAAAATCAGTCACACACACACACACACACACACACACACACACACATCCATCCATCCAAACACCCAAACATACCCGCAACCACACATGCCTTCGCGTTATAGTTGACCTCCGCATGACCTGACCCCCCCCCCCTCCCCGGAAGTCCCAGCGTAGCGGCAACCCGACACAGCTTTTTATTGTTTTGCAATCCTTAACTTACGTCATCGCGTTGGGGAATAATGACAATGGATTTCAGTGTTGTAAATTGGGATGTACTCCGATGCGATTTCAAACAATGCCCATGGCTTCGTCTGTGTAACGGTCTTTTGTATCCGAACAAAACGTATTCATTCCGTTGGTCTCGTGTGCAGAAATAACGAGAGTCATAATTTTTTTTTTTATTATCAGAATAAATAATATTCGAAGAAACAGGGGAAAAAAACTAATTGTCAACTTTTTAAAATGTATATACAGATCGCGACAAAAGGAATCGGACGAAGATACGACAAAAAATGGAAGCGACGTCGTGATTGGCCAAGAGTAAGTCGCTTCCTAATTGGCTGGCCCGATGTTGTTTACAAGAAAAATACTTTGTGCAAGAGCTTCTGTGTCAGTTGTTTTCATTCGCTTACACATGTGTATAAAGTTTCGTTGTATATTTCAGTGTTACGATGTGAGGTTGACTTTGGTGTATAGCTCATAATTTCTCTTTTGTTCCGCTGCACTTATTCATTTTACAACTTCAATACGTCGGTGTTGATTTACACAGTGATATAAAGAAGGACTGGAAGATAGAACGGCAGAAAGACACGAATGGAGATAGAAAAACAAAAATAGAGAAAGAATAGCACCTAAAGATAAATGAGGAAGATCGAGAAAAAAAAAACGAGAGAGAGAGAACATAAAAGAATAAACAGAAGACAGACAAACCTGGAGAAAAAAAGGTCACGTACAGAGTGGCGAAAACCGGATCATGCTCACTGTCATAGCCAAGAATTCTACCTAAGGTCACACACAAATACGCATCCACAGAAGGTCAAGAGAGACATAAGATCAAAGTTATGGTTTTCGGGATATGCCATAAGGCTTATCACAACTGGTTTTCAGCGGAAGCACTTGGTCACCAGCTGATGCTGTTGACCACAAGGGGAGAAGGGAAGGGATTAGGGAAGAATCGGGTTCATGCTTCAATTTATGTATTTTCTTCATGTATTTGTTTGTGTGTTGTTGTTGTTTTTCGATAGTTTATGTGATAGGGTCTTCTATTAACCTGTGTATTGTCTTTTTGTAAAAGTCTAAACCCTAATTCCATATTTTATATGGGAATGTCTATCCTCCCGAATCCGTATTTGTTTTGGTTTGCACGTTTTATAAGCTATCAGATATTTCCACAGTGATTCATGGTATAAAATTTTAAGGAAGGGGCAGGGGGAGATTGGAATATTCGAAATTATCTGTGATCAATAATTAGAAATGAAAAATAGGCAAAGATTCTCCTTTATATCTTCTTTTTTTTATCCAAATAATCATATTCATCTTCCAAAGAGCTTTGGTTTCGTTCACGTTTCAAAATGAGGTTTAATGTGATAACAATAATGTAAACTTTGCCTCGAGATGATCTTTAGGGTATGAAATAAACGTCGATCGCAAAGCTGAATTTCCCTTTTGCAACATCAGCAAGAGGTCACAGCTACAGCAATAAATAAGCAGGGTCAAAGGAAGGTCACAGGAGGTCAGGACAGGTCAGGGACGATCCAGCTGTTACGACCGGAGAGGGAAAGCGGGGAGAGGAGAGGTTGTTGAAATCTCCTCGTCTTTTGTATTTTTTTCTTGAGGGACAAAGGGCAGCCCAAGTGCTCTATTTTTGTGTCTTTCTTTTTTTCTTATTTTCTTGCGAATAGAGAGAGAGAGAGAGCGGACGAGAAAAAGGACAAAGAAAACTTGGGGGAGGAGGAAACGAAGAGAGAGAGAGAGAGATAGAAGTCGGGTCATACAATAGCGTGACTAGTGACATGTATACTTATACGTTGCCTAAATATGTGTGTGTGTGTGTGTGTGTGTGTGTGTGTGTGTGTGTGTGTGTGTGTGTGTGTGTGTGTGTGTGTGCGTGTGTGTGCGCGCATTTGTGAGTGCGTGCGTGCGTGCGTGTGTGACTGTGTGTGCTTGAACATAAACACAACTACGTGAATTATGTATGTCGTTTTATTTATCAGTTTATCCACCAACATACATCCACACGAATAACCCAAGAGATGGACAAGACGATATATGTGCAAATAAAGAGAGAGAAAAAGGAGTTTTATAAAAGGGAAGAGAGAGAAACCGAGGAAATTAATTCGGGGAGACGACATCTTGTTCTCGTATTCTCGAATCCAATTTCCAAATAAGACCTACGCTGGACGAGGGAGGAGGGAGGGGAAAAGGGGGGGAGGGGACGAGGGGTAAAGGAAGGAAAAAAGGGGGAGGGGGATGAAGGTGGAGGGAGGGAAAAATCTTGAAGGGGAGGAGTTGGAGGGAGGGAGAGAAGAGGAAAAGGGGAGGGGGAGGAAGGGAAGGGAGGGAGGGAGGGGGAAAGGAGAGAGGGAGGGAAAAGGGGGACGAGGAGGGGAGGGAGGGCGGGAGGGAAGATAGAGGGCAGGAGGAGAGAGAGAGAGAGAGAGAGAGAGAGAGAGAGAGAGACTGCTGACTACCAGACAGGCAGACAGACAGCGAGAGAGAGAGAGTTGGACTAGCAATAAAATACTTATATGCGTACGCAAGGCCTTGAATTCCTGATGTTATCTCGTTCTTTCCCTTCTTCTAGGATCCCATAAAAGTGCAGGAAGGGGAATTCCCGGAGGCTTAGATTATCTTCGTGTGCTGTGTTAGGTCTCTCCCCCCCCCCATCTCCCCACCTCCTTCTCTGTTCCTTCCTTTTTTCATCGTCTTCGTCTTCCTTTTTCTTCCTTCCTTCCTCCTTCGCCCCCACATTTATTATTTTTTTTGCCGCCCTCCCTCTTCCTCATCGAGCATTCTAGGTTCTTCTTCTTATCTTTATTCTGTTGTGATTCATCTTGTTCGTCGTTTTCTTTGATTTCTCTTTTTATCTGGTCTCTTTTATTTCCTCTTCTCCGTTCGCTTATCCTCCCATTACCGAAGCTTCCATCACCCGCTCACACGTGAATCTCCTTCTCCATCTCCTGTGCTTTCCCCTCCCTTCCCCTTTTCCCCTCTCTTCCTTTCCCCTCTCTACCCTCAACCTCCCCCCTCCCCTCGAGCTCCTTCCCCTGGTCTGTCTTCACCCTCCCCCCTCCCCTCACGCTCTTTCCCCTCCCCACCCGCAACCTCTCCTTCCCCTCCCCTACTCCTCTCCCTCCCCTCCTATTCCTCTTCCTCCTCCCCTCCCCCTCCCTCCTATTCCTCTTCCTCCTCCCCCCTCCCCTCTTACCCATCCTCCTCCTCCTCCACCCCTCCCACTCCTCTTCCTCCCTTCCTCCCTCCCTTGCCCCTTCCCCCCTCTCCCCGGACCCTCCCTTCCTTTCTGCATTCCAACTTT
>NC_051411.1:25383989-25386489 GCF_015228065.2 Penaeus monodon
AATGAAAGTAGAGTAATGAAATAAAGAAATAGTTGGAGGAAAAATGGGAAGAGGACTTGGAGAAAACAAAAGGGATAAACAGTAGAACGGAAGGGAGGCCGAGGGAAAGAAAAGAAAAAAAATGGAAGGAAGAACGAAAGGACGAACGAAATGTTAAGAGAGGAGAAAAGGAAACAAACATAAAAAAAAGGAAAAGAAGGAAGAAGGAGGAAGAGGAGGTGAAAAAAGAAGGGTAATAGGAGGATGAGCATACGATTAAGAGGAAGAGAAGGAAGAAAAGAAGTATCAAAGAGGAGAAAAATAAGAAGAAAAGTAAGAGAAGACGAAGAATAAAAGAGGAACAGGAGGTAGAAAAGAAGAAAGAACAAAGAGGAGACTAAATAATAAGAAAAGGAAGAGATAAGGAAGAATAAAATAAAAAGAGATGGAAGAAAAAAAGAAAGACTAAAGAGGAGAAAAATAATAAGAAAAGGAAGACAAGAGGAGGAATAAAGGAGGAGGAGGAGGAGGAAGTAGAAAGCACGAAATATGTATGCTAAGGACGACGTGTGATACTGTTAATGATTTACCGATTAGACACTATCGCCACTTCTTTGTATGATCAATAACGTTCCAGTCAGCGCCTTGGACAAAAAAAAAAAAAAAAAAAAAAAAAAAAAAATCTTATCCAAAAAATAATGCATTTTAATGGAAATCGAGTCTGACTTGCGTTTTATTATGCTATTATTTGATGTCAGATATGTACCCAATAGAAAAATCTTTTCAAGTGCTGTTGTACGAAACTATTTTTTTTCTGTCGCGCTCGACTTAAGCATTGAGGTGAATTATTTGATTTGCAAGTTATGAGTTATGAGTGAAAACGGGGGAAAAATGGGTTTGTTTATAATACGTAAAAGGAGTGAAAGTTCTTGTGATGTTGAGTATTATGATAACAACAAATATAAGCATAATGATAATCATATCATAATATGTATTAGAGATTAACGTTCCAAGTGATATCTATTTTGATGTAAAAATAAATTGAAACCTTTTTGAAATAAGGATTTTAATAATTTCCTAATGAATCTGCTGCGGTTGTTATTATAGTCTGTCCAGCCTCAGAAAAGGAAAAGCTGGCAACTCACTCTGGCCTCTGGAGTATTCCGATTGCAACGCATCTTCGGAGAAAATGAATAAATGAATGAATGAAGTGTTGAAGGCAGCTGTTTCAATAAAAATCACGAAGAGAATATTCTATATATGTATTATCAATACAAGTATCACGTGTCGGTTAGTTTTTAAAACATGAGGCTTACGAATCGGAGTTCTGGTTGAGTTGCCAGTTCTTTTTTGTTTGGTTAGGAGAAATGTAAAGATTACGTTGAAAACAAAAGAAAAAATAATTGCGCCAAAAAGTAATGGTCATGTTAATAATGATAATGATAACAGTGATACTACTACTACTATATAATAACACTACTATAATATACTATATTACTATAATACTACTACTACTACTACTACTGGTAATGATAGTAATGATAAGAGTAATGAGTATGTGATGATAATGATAATAATAATAATAAATAATAAAATAAATTATAATAATAATAAATAATGATAATAAGTGATAATAATAATAATAATAATAATAATAATAATAATGATAGTTATAATAATAATAATAATAATAATATAATATAATAAATATAATAATATGATAATATAATAATACTCAAAGATAAAATGAATAAATGATAATAATAATAGTATAATATGATAATAATAATGATAATAATAATAATCAATAACAATAATGATAATATATAATAATAAGTAATAATAATAATAATAATAATAATAATAATAATAATATAAAAGAAAAACAATAAATGACTAATAGGAATAAAGAAATAATAAAAATAAATAATAATATATAGATCATAAAGAATAAACAATAAAAGTAATAATAATATGGTAATAATAGAAAATAGAAAATTAGTTCTGTAACAAAAACCACAATAATAAAGAATATGAAAAATCATGGACAATAGCACTGGTATTAATGGAATTGAGAAGGAAATATAAAAATACAACAAAGAGGGAAAGAGAAAACGAAAAACAAAAGAGCGAAGAAAGGAAAAGGAAAATAAACAACAAATAAAAATCTCAGCATTCTGGGAATTCAACAGGCAAGAGACGAGAAGAGGCGAATAAAGGGAATGCGAGAAAAGACCAATTCCTCCGGAGTTTCTCGGGCATTTCTGATCAGACACAGGCGTAGATGAATGAGGAAGGGAGAGGGAGTGGGAAGAGGGGTGGAAGAGGGCAGAGGAGAAGGGACGGGAGGACGAGGGGAGAGAGGGAAGCGGAGGAAAGAGGGGGGAGTGAGACACGATGGGGCGAAGGGAGGGAGACGGGAGGGTAAACGAGGCAAATGAAGAGCAAACGAGAAGAGAATGGGGAGAGGGAGTAGACTCAGCAACAGAAGGGAATAATTGAGTGTATCGTGCACAAAGGA
>NC_051411.1:25406489-25411489 GCF_015228065.2 Penaeus monodon
TACATCATACATGCATACACACATAAACAGATAGATAGATAGATAGATAGATAGATAGATAGATAGATAGATAGATAGATAGATACACACAGAAAGACGTTTAAATAGAGAGACTGATAGATAACCACAAAGGTAGATAAACATAGAAGGAAGAAAGAAAGAGAGAGAATATGGCACCATGCAATAACACCAGACTCACTTATAAATCACTTATAGAACCACTTAAAGGGTTCTGAGTGTCTGTAGAACCGCGAACTCCATCGGAGCGCCCATTAGACTTACGCATTAAATGTCGCAGGCTTTAAATATTTAGAATCGTGAATTATTGAATTAGTTATGAAATGTCGTTCGCTAAGAGGGATAGATAATACTTCTGGCGAACTAATAGCGATGACACGATCGTGCTTCGTCCGATATTGCTAGTTTCTACCGTTACTTCCATAGCTGGTGTCACTTCTAATAGTGCTGCTGCTGCCGGCGATACTGGCAATTTTATTATATTACAATTTCAGTGTTTTTGCTAACACCACCACCATTGCTACTACTACTACTATTACTACTACTACTACTGCTACTACTACTGCTACTACTACTAGTACTTCCACTATTACTACAACAACAACAACTACTACTACAACTACAACAACAAAACAACACACTACTATACTGCTACTACTACTACTACATCTACTACTACTACTACTACTGCTGCTACTACTACTACTACTAATAATAATATGTCAAATACTTTTACTAAAACATTATTTACCATTACTGTTACTTCTGTTGATATTATTGTTGTTATTACAACGATTAGTCATAGCGGTATTCATAGTAGCACTGGCAGTACTGACACTAGTACTGCTATCACTAATAATACCTCTACTGTTATGACTAATACTAATACTAATACCGCTACTGTTATGACTAATACTAATACTAATACCACTACTGCTATAACTAATAGTAATACTAATACCGCTACTGTAACTACTTATTCATACTCATACGCTAATACACTGATACATTTATACATTTACAGAGACGTGCATTTACATTTATACATCGAATCATTTATACAATTATGCATCTATGCAATCATGCAATCATTACATTAGACATTCATACCCATACACTTATACAATTGCATATTTACACATTCATGAATTTATTAATTCATACTTTCTCGTGATAATTTTTTTAAAGTGACTTTTATTTCGGCATTTGATAATCACTTGTTAAATGAGTTAACACTAAAGACCAGGGATTACCTAACTAACTGTTAACAAATGAATTAGCAGTTAATTAACAAAGTAAATTACCAACAGCGTTAACGAAGGAAGGGAGGAAAAAGGGAAGGAAGAAACGGACAGTAGATAAAAGCGAGAAATTGCTGAAGGGAAAATGAAAATACACAACGAAAAAAGGAAAAAGAAAAAACAACGGAAAAGTGGAGGGAAAAAATATCATAATGAAAAAAATAGGAGAGAAATAAGAAAGAAAGGAAATAAGAAAAGAAAAAGAAAAAGAAGAAGAAAGGGAGGAGGAGGAGGAATATAAGGAAGAGAAAGAAAAAGAAGTAAAAATATAAATAAATTATAAAAGGACGTTAATGAAGCTAGGTGAAAAAAGAAAAGAAAATAGAAAGGAAAAGGGATTAAATAAGCGAATAACAAAGAAAAAAGAAAAGAAAAAAGAAAGGAAAAGGAAAAATAAAAATAAAAATTGACGTGAAAACTAACTAACTTAAAGAAAAAAAGGACTGATCCTATCTTCAGGGAATATATGAACTACAGGAATTTAATGATAAATCTAAATAATAGTTATACATAATGATAATGCATGTGTACGTGCTTATGTATATATATATATATATATATATATATATATATATATATATATATATATATATATATATATATATATATGGGTGGTGTGTGTGTGTGTGTGTGTGTGTGTGGTGTGTGTGTGTGTGTGTGTGTGTGTGGTGTGTGTGTGTGTGGTGTGTGTGTGTCTGTACCTGTGCATGTACGTGTTACTTGACATGTATGATTTATGTGTTTATTTAATATGCCTGGTTGTGTGCGTATGTGTGCGCATGCTACCGTGCGATGTGTTTAAGCTAGTGTAAAATAAGCAAAAAAAAAAAAAGGTGTATTTTTATGTGTATTAATGCGTTAATTTGTGCGTGCGGTGGACAGAGGGGAGTGGCCTTGCATATGTTCCATAATACTGACTTTGATGCCCGTGAACCAAACAGTTCTAATCATCACAGCAATATCAGTGAATAATGATTATTCTAATTATCACATGAATATAATCATCTGCAGTTGGCAATCAGCTGGTAATGGCAGATAAATGGAAATGAATGATAAAAGAAAATTTAAAAAATGATGATGACAATAACAATACACCCAATGCAACAAATTAACACTAATGGTGTTGACTGTATCCTAATGAGAGAGAGAGAGAGAGAGAGAGAGAGAGAGAGAGAGAGAGAGAGAGAGAGAGAGAGAGAGAGAGAGAGAGAGAGAGAGAGAGAGAGAGAGAGAGAGAATAATCAAGACGCGCGGCGTATAAGTACAACATTCATTAAAAAAAAAATGTATATGCTGATGATAATAACGATTAATGGTGATGGTGATCATGAGAGCAATATAAGCAAAACTCAAAATGATGATAACGTAAACGAAATTAATTTGATAATAATGATGATAACAAGAGGAAATTCATGAATAACGACAATAATCACTGCAATATTAATGGTCATAATGATGATAATTACTACAGTAATGAGGATAGTGATAAAGATAATGAAAATCCTAATCATAATAAAGATAAATGTAATAACAATGATAGATAGAACAACAACAACAACAAGAGCAGCAATAATAATATCAGTTATAAAAAAGGATAATGATAATAACAACAACAACAATGATAGTAATAATAATAATAATAATAATAATAATAATAATAATATAATACTGATAATAATAATAACAATAATAATAATAATGATAATAATAATAATAATGATAATGATAATAATGATAATGATAATAATAATAATGAAACCAGTTATAATGATAATAAGGATGGTGATAACAGTAATGATAATGATAATAATGATAATAATAATAATAATAATAATAGTAATAATAATGATAATAAAATGATAATAATAATAATGTAATAATAATAATAATAATAATAATGATAATAATGATAATAACAACAATAATAATAATAATAATAATAATAATAATAATAATAATAATGATAATAATGATGATAATAATAATGTTAATAATAATAATAATAATAATAATAATAATAATAATAATAATAATAATAATAATAATAATAAAAATAATAATAATAAAAATGATAATAATAATAATGATGATGATGATGATGATGATGATGATGATGATGATGATGATAATAATAATAATAATAACAACAGCAACAAAACAACAACAATAATAATAATAATAATAATAATAATATAATAATAATAAAATGAAAATAGTAATAGTAATAATAATGGATATGATACTAATGATAATAATAATGATAAAAATAACAATAGCAGTAATAATGATAATAGTAATGATAATATTTATGTAATGATAATAATAATGATGATGATGATGATGATAAAATAATAATGATAAAAAAAATATAAAGATATTGATAATATAATAATTATGATAATAATAATATTCATAATAATAATAATAATAATAATAAAAATAATAATAATAATAATAATGATAATAATAATAACAATAACAAAAATAATAATAATAATAATGATAATAATAATAATAATAATAATAATAATAATAATAATAATAATAATAATAATAATAATGATAATAATAGTAATAATGATAATAACTGATATTACAGCTGTTATCCCTACTACTATGATTGTACAGGCACCAAATAAAAAATTAGCATATTATAGATTATGTAATATCCTGAATGCTCTCTCTCTTACTCTCTATCTCTCTCTTTGGCACATACACACACACACACACACACACACACACACACACACACTCACTCACTCACTCACTCACTCACTCACTCACTCACACACACACACACACTCAGGCACACACACACTCACTCGCCCACACACTCAGTCACACACTCACATTCAAATATAAAGAGCAAAAAGTACTCTGCGACCACAAGCATCGAAATTCAAAGGCTCTAGCTAACGTACCTCTGTTGCAGGTCCGCTAATCGAGGTGCGAGCGCTGGTGGGGGGGCGGGCCCTGATCCCCTGTGACGTCACGCAACCAGGGGATTCCCCTATCCTCATCCTCTTCTATAATGGAGCCACGGGCAGACCTATTTTCAGGTGAGTCGCTTTAATGAGGTTCCAGGTACGTGGGTTATGTGGATTAACTTGTCTTTGATGAGGTAATGTGAAGGTAAATATGAGAGTAGGGCATTTGGGTAGCATGTGATTCTATGGGTAAATTATCATTGAGGAAGGTCCCGGAAGGTAAATGCAAAGGTAAGATTTTGTTCATGTTGAGGGAAGCCGATTTTATAGGTAATTTACAGGTAATGAGGTGGAAGGGAAGGGCGGATACAGGTTAATTCGTAGTGTCTCTATCTATCATTCATATATATAAATGATACTTTATTCTTTTATTACGAGATAGGAATTTATCGAGATCCATTTTGACAAATTCAAGGAGACATTTTTTCTTCACAAGTCTGCCCTCACTCGCAGGAAACACAAATACATTCCGTTACATAAACTGAGCGTATGAATTACAAATCTTTTATGGCGAGATAAGTTAGCCTACGTGACTCGGACAGAACATGAGTGCATCCTGTTAATTCCCCACATCGAGGTTACACGAAAATAATTGAAGTTTAATCGGCAAAACAATTCTAGTTAAAGAGACCGGGTCGACGTACAGTTTAATTGCCAGGGAAAGCGCTACCGTGTGCATTGTTACTGATGTATT
>NC_051411.1:25443989-25448989 GCF_015228065.2 Penaeus monodon
GATAGAAAGAAAGGACGGAAGAGGCAGAGAGGATAGAAAGGAAGAGATAAGGAGAAGAGAGAGGAAGAGGGATGGAAGAGCGAGGAGACAGAGGAGGGTGGGAGGGAAAGAGGGATAGAAGGCAAGGATTACGGTATTTCGAAGGTATAGAGAGCAAGGGTAGGGGAAGAGGGTGGGGGGGGAGGAGAGTAGGCTCTGGTGCTTCTGGAGGGGGGGGGGTAGTTAGGGGAAACAGGATCAACTATGTATTTTCACTCGTTCAAAAGGCTCAGCTGGATAAGAGGGGTAGCATGACCTCATATTTTTTTTTTTTTTTTTTTTTTTTCTCCTTTGAACTGCCTTTGTATGTCTATCTCCGCCTCTCGCAATTCCTCGTTTTTTGTCTCTTTCTTCCTGTCAGTCTGTCAACAGCCATCCCTATCTTATCTCTCTCTCTCTCTCTCTCTTCCCTGCACTCCTCCTTTCTTACTCTCTCTCAAATATTTCTCTTTCTCTCTTCCCCACCCTCTCTCTCAATATTTCTCTCTCATTCATTTACTCATATTTAGATCTTTCTTCCTGTGTCTGTCTGTCTATCTGCCTATCTCCTCGCCTCTCTCTCTCTCCTCTCTCTCTCTCTCTCTCTCTCTCTCTCTCTCTCTCTCTCTCTCTCTCTCTCTCTCTCTCTCTCTCATATTTCACACCTTCTATTTGCTTCTAAATTCATATCCGTTTGCCTCTTTGTCTGTCTGTCTCTTGGTTGTTCTCTGTCTCATTTTCTCTCTCTCGCTCTCACTCTGTCTCTCTACTTTTTGTCTTCCTCTCACCATTCTCCTTTTTCATACTTCTCTATCCACCAACTTTTCTCTCGCTCTGTATCCCCCTTCCCCTTACTTTCAACAATACTTCCTTCGTTCTCTCTTCTCTCTTGTGGTGTTATTGCGATATCTTGTATGTCTCTCGGATCTCTCTGGGTCTGACTGCATTTGGCACAAGAATAAATAAACTGGACATTCTGCTTCCATTCCATTGATTCTCTGTATTTGCCGGATTATTCTCGTTGTGAAATTCTATATTTATTCGAGCTTTTATGACAGGGGAAAGAATTAGAATGGAAATGTCGTGTATGTATATCAAAGTAGTTTTTTTTATGTTGTTTTGTTTTCATATTCCCCAATTCATTTATCTCTCTGATATATCACTAACTGTTATCGTTATCTCTTAATTCATATCTTTATTTCTCATTTATTTATCTATCCGCTCTAATTTCATCATCTGTTCGTATTTCTCTCTATCCATCCAGTAATGAAAGGAAAGAGAATAGGAGAGGAGGACGGAAAAGATAAAGAGAGAAGGAGAGGAAGGACGGCTGAAGAGAGAGGAGGAACAAAAGAAAAAGAAGGTAAAGGAAGAGATAAAGGTGAAAGAAGTAGAAGGGGATATAAGAGGTGGAAAGGGACAGGTAGAGAGACGATGGAGAAAAGGAGAGAAACGCAGAAGGAAGTGGAAAAAACAGAAGGAAATGAAGGAGGGAGGAAAATGAGAAAGATGGAAAAGGAAAGGAGGACAGAGAGGGATAAAAGCTCACTATCACCCCCCCCCCAAAAAAAAAAAAAAAAAAATCGAAAATCATCTCAGGACGAAACATGTCTCCATAGATTTCCAAGTCTCAGAGTCTCTTCATTTGCATATTCCTGATATACCTGAAAGCCTGCCTTCGGGGCGCCGCGGGCAAAGAAAACGGCTCTATGGGCCTGCTTGTCTTAAGATTAAGCCTCTGGGACGTTTAGCGGGGTGGTGTTTGGCTTCCATATCGTTGGTATAGGTTATGCGTGCGTATGTGTGTGTGAGAGAAAGAGAGAGGTAGAGAGAGAGAGAAAGAATGAGTGAGAGAAATAGATATGTGGGGAGAGAGAGAGAGAGAGAGAGAGAGAGAGAGAGAGAGAGAGAGAGAGAGAGAGAGAGAGAGAGAGAGAGAGAGAATGAGAGAGATGAGAGAGATGAGAGAGGGGAAGGGAGGGAAGGTGATAGAGAAACTGAGACAGAGAGATATAGGGAGGAGGCAGAGAGAGAGAGAGAGAGGGAGAGAGAGAGAGAGAGGTGAGAAAGGGGGAAGGAAGGGAGGGTGAGAGAGAGATGTGGGGAGGCAGAGATAGTGAGAGAGAGAGAGAGAGGGGGGGGGGAGAAGGGAGGGAAGGAGAAAGAGAGAGAATGTGTGTGTGTGATTGCATATACATGAATCAACAAAGACACAGAACTACATACATTTAAACAAACACAAGCAAACAGAAAAATGCATATATACAATCAGTATGTTAATGTTTAGAGATTTAATGTTTTTGTGTGTATGCTTTGGTACACTTGAATCAAAGGATACACATGTATACATAAATTAACATATATACATACACACAACACACGCATGTATATGTTTACACAGCTGCAACCAGAAAAACAGAAATGCACATACACACGAATAAAATAGAGAATGGAAAAAAGCATTGAAAAACGATGTAGAGAAATAAAAAGAAAACTAAGTAAAAAAGACTCTAGAGAGAAATGAAGAAATGCAAACAAATACATGGGTAAATGAACGAATAAATAGATCAATAAAAAGAAAGAAAGGAAAACGGAAACGAGAAACGAGATGTAAAGGAGAAAGGAAAAGTAAAAGAGACGGAAAACATTAAGGAAAAAGGGAAAAAAGTAGGGAAAATGGAGTTATCAAATCAATATTCAGGAAAACAGAGGACGAGGAAGGGAATAGGAAAGGAGAAGGAGAGGAAAACAGGGAAAACAGAAAATAAAGTGGAAGAAAAACAGAATGAAGGAAGCAGAAGAAATAGAGGAGAAGAAGACTAAGAACAAGAAGTAGGAGAAGGAAGAGGGAGAGAGACAGAAAAGAGGCATCAAGGAGAGGGACGAAGAAAATGAAAAAAACAAAAAGGAGAATAAGAAAGGGAATCAAATGAAAGAGAAAGAAGAAAGAACAGGAGAAGACAAAAAAGAAAACTTAATGAGGAGAAGAGAGGTCATAGGATGCGATAAAAGGAAACAGAGAAAAGAAAGAAAAAGAAAAAAAGAGGAGAGAGAGGGAGAAAAGAAAGAGAACAATAAAAAGAAACAAAAAAATAATAGAAATAGAAGGAAAAAGAGAACCAAGAGAAAACAGGAAGAAAGGGAAAGAACTAGAAGAAAAAAGGAAGAGAAAGAGTAAAGGGGAAGGAAAGAGAACAAGGAGAAGACGAAGAAGAAGGAGGAAGAGGGGCGAAGCAAGACGAGGGAGAGAGGAAGTCTTAGCGAGGTCGTAATCTGTCGTTACGATGTGGTTTGTCTTGATTCTCTCGTTTATTTCTCTTCCCTCCGTCCCTTGTTTATCGCGATCTTTTTCCTAAATTCCCTCTTTTTTCATAATCTCTTTATCGTGGTCTGTGCTTTAACCTGTCTGTCTTTGCTTGGGTGAAATTTCGCGAGTCTTTCCCCCTAAGGTCGTTCTTCTCCATTCTGCTTCCGTTGCGTCTCTTCTGATTTTCTTCTTCTTCTTCTTCGATTTCCTTCTGTTTATTTCTTTTCTTCTTCTCGCTTTTCTCGTTTTTTTTTTTGTTTTTTTGTTTACTCTTCTATTTATCTTTATCTTATATCCTTTTCTCTTTATTCTTTATTCTCCTCCATCTTCTTATATTACTTTTATCTCTTTTTCTTGCTTTTCTACCATCTATAATTTATCTTATTTTTTTCTCAACCTCGCCATCTCTTTCTCCTCCCCCCCCCCGCTATTCTCCATCTCTTTTTTTTTACCTGTAAAATTCTTTTAACGACTTTATTTCCATTCGTATTTCACCCTCCAGTTTTACAACTTCTTATTTCGTACTTTCCTTCTGCTCTCTCTCTCTCTATCTCTATCTTTCTCTTTTCTCTTTCTCTCTCTCTCTCTCTTCTCTCTCTCTCTCTCTCTCTCTCTCTCTCTCTCTCTCTCTCTCTCTCTCTCTCTCTCTCTCTCTCTCTCTCTCTCTCTCTCTCTCTTCTTATCCTTTTCAATCTTGATCCTTCCCTCTCACCTCTTTCCATCCCTTCTTCCATTCCTCTTCTCGCTCTGTCTCTTTTCTCCTCCACCCTCTCTCACTTTCTTTTTCTCAATCTCCCTTCTTCTTTTTATCCTTCTCTCTTCTTCTGTCATTTCTTCTTCCTCCCAAATCATCCGGTTCCCCTTCTCCCTTCAATCATCACATTTCCCTTCTTCCAGATAACCAACGACAGAGCTCTTTTAAGACACAAAAGGATGAAGAAAGGAGATAGAGATAAGGCGCAATAAATTTTGACATAAGAGAGGTGATGATGAAGATGTGGAAATATGTTGGTGATGGTAAGAGGAAGTTGGAGGGAGGGGGGGGGGGTGAGGGTAGAGAGAAGAGGAAAGGAGATGGGAAACAGAGAACGGGAGGAAAGGGGAAGGCGAGGAGAAAAGTAAGTGGAAAGGAAAGCGAGGAGAAGAGAATGGAAGGGAGAAGTGAAGGCGAGAAAGTGGGAGAGTGAAGAAGGTGATGAAGGTGTTCCAGAGAAGTGTTAAAGATTAAAAGCTTAAAAGGAATGGGAGTGCGAGAGGGAAGTGTGGAAGAGAGGGGAGAAAGGGGAGGAGTAAGTGGAGGAGAGGGTGGAGATAAAGAAAGAGGGGAGAGTGGAGGAGAGGGTGGAGAGAAAGAAGGAGGGGAGAGTGGATGAGAAGGTGAGGAGAAAGGGGAAGAGGAGAGTGGAGGAAAGAGTGAGGAGAAAGGGGAGGGGAGAATGGAGGAAAGGATGGGGGTAAAGGGGGAGGGGAGAGTGGAAGGGTGGGGAGAGAGGGAGAAAAGGGAAGGCGAACAATAAGCAAGGGAAAAGGGAAGGTCTGGGGACTAAGAGAGAATAAGGGGATAAGGAAGAATGAGGGTAAAGAAAGGAGGAGAGAAGAAAAGGAAGGAAGGGGGATGGCGACATGAGAGGGGAGTACACAAAGGGGAAAGAGAAGTGGAGAAATTAGTGAGGAA